>NC_059353.1:51002500-51120000 GCF_019703515.2 Myxocyprinus asiaticus | reverse complement strand
CTCCTATTAACGCCCGAGGAAAGCAGGCTGTGAACTGAGTTTTATTCACAAAAAATGTTTGTTTTCAATTTCTATTGATCGTGGCAGTAGTAATTCATCTTCTATTGAATATTAAATCATGAAAATGTAATAACATTCACTTTTCCAAGAGAAGAACTACACTGAAAACAATGTGTGAATAAGATGTAGACTTAGACTTTTTTGTCACGCAAAAACGGGACTCTTGAGCCGTTTGAGCGGCTAAAATACAAGACAAGAGGCGTCCCGTATGGGACATCATAACTTTGGCCAAAATACTGGACATCCCGGCTAATACAAGACAGTTGGCTACTATGTACCAGCTGACTATACATGTTGTACATCTAAAAGGATAGTGAATATATACTGTACTATTTGGGGTAAAATGCCCAACTCACCACCTTTATCCACATGCGACCTCGTGTCCACATGCGTGGATGTTGTGTTTTGGCTTCACTACATGCAACGCATAATTTAAATTATTTTAATTCAACTGATCTCAGTTCAGGAGACTCTGAGCTGTCAATAAAAGGTTAAACTTTTGATGCACGGAGTCATGTAGCAAAACAACAAAGCTGAGATCGCAGAGGAGTTTGTGTTTGGTTGAAACGCCAACAAAACTACATCTGGTAAGAAACCCCATTAAGTTTTTACATTGAAACTTATTTGAGTCAAAAGATTAGAGTCTCTAGTTTCATCCGATATGCCATTTTAAAATGGGAGCGATATATCACGAAACGGCACGCTGATAAACACAATGACCACATTCATGGACCGCATGCTCAGTTTCAGTTCAAATATCCGATATTTACTGTGCATTATCACATTGAGAATCAATGGTTCATCCAAAAGCTGAAAAATGTGTCTTTCAGAGGCTTTATATGGAGTTAAGATGAAAATAAGGTGCATTTCAAACTGTTCTGAGACCAGTGCAGACAGACAGCACACTGGAGGTTAAGTCATTCACTAAATAGGGAGCAAGGGAGCATCCTATAGCTCTCTAAAATCTGATCAAAAGTTCAGTTTCAGGCTGCAGATGATGTTTGGATCACTCAACATGTTTGACAGACATGTGACAATGATAATCAGTACATAGATTCAGAATTTATAATGTATCATTTTATTTTAACATGGTTGACAGTGATTGGATGATGCTGGACATTACTTTGAATCTGAATTAATTATGATAATTTCTGATGTAATGTCTGTAACGTCTCAAAAACATGAATAATCAACACTCAAATCTGACTTTCTATAGCTTGATGTTATTTAAAATTTCACAACTTAGTCCCGCTGTCCACATATGTGAACATTCATTTGTAGGAAACTATTTGGTCTAAAAAAATGTTTTGTGTGTGTGTGCATGTTTATTAGGTGCTACTAGTTACAAATCAAAAAGGTGAATGGAAAATGCACACAGCAGTCACTCTCAGGTCGCAGGAGGATATATCTGAATGTTTTTTAATCAAAACAAACTTCTTTTATCACTTTGATTTCACACAGATTTTGTTTCTTCATCAATATTCAATGAAATCATCATATGTTTTCCTAACGGGAGCCTTTCGCCCTGTTGCGACCTACATTTTTTCAGCAGGTTTTTCACTAGGAAATGTAATTTTTGACGGGAATGAAAACAAAAGATGCTGTGAGACTTACAGTCTCTTAAGGCATGCACTGTCTAAAGCTCCTAGATCAAATCTAATTTTCTGGAGTTTTTTTTTTTTTTCAATGTTAGGTCAGCAGAACGATCCTAAACACTTTAAAAAACAAAAGACTTTAAATCTATCTCAGCCTCATTTTCATTCCTGTCAAAAATTAAACACGGTGCTTCACAGAATAAGGTCCACACTGCATTTTATTGTAAACATTTGTACATTTATATAAACTGTAAATATACTCAATAAAATATTATTACCTCTACAAGACATTACTTTTAATGTTTCATGTTGATCAATAGAGGTCAGTGTTTCTACATCTAATACACTTCAGCCACAAAAATTATCATGTTTGTTTTTTAAAAAGCAGTAATAATTGTTTTTGTTGATGACTGCAAGCTTTAGAAATTACTGACAGTGACTTCAAATTACACCCAAATATTTATTCAGTGTCTTCACAGAAAATGTTCTCGTGAGCATTCATTTTGTTTTCTATAAACTTTATCAAAATAAAAAATGTACATAAACTCTAATGAAAACTTTACAAATAACATGTCCATATGCCCAGAATTAAATGTTATTGCTCACTGGTTGCTCCTTATAGCTCAGAAGACTTAATGTAGTTTTTAGCTGATTTGTTTAAGTATCAACTTTCTCTCAATGTTTCTCCTAAAATTCTCCAGGTGAAATAAAAATGATTGATACACTATATTGACCATTTCAAGAATGTAAGCTAAAAACAAAGGAATTAGAACGGTCCAGATGTATTTCCGGATCCTTTCAATAAAATGTTCTCTTTTTCAAGGTAAGTCAGTCCAATCAGCAGCCGTTTTTGGCCATTTTTTGCTCCAATTTGTGCCGGGATTGCGGGGTGAGGGTCCGGCGATGCATCTAACTTACACCGGACCCTCCCTGCTCCGTTCCTGGACCTGTAAAGACACCAGCAGGTAGAGACCAGTCTCCCAAGGAGAGGCGCATCTGGTGTTTAAAGGCAACAATGATGAGGCTCTTCACTGGGATCACGAGAGCCAGGGCGACGATGATCCACGGGAAGGGCATTTCGTTCCGTCACAACTAGTATAATAAATTATGTTTCTTTACCTCAGATTATGCTAAAAACGCAATTATACCGTCTTGTATAGCTAATGCGCATGTGTGTTTTCGTGTTGATTGACAGGCGATTTCTGTATCTAAAAGGTGATTGGTTATAAGGCGGGTTGATCGATGGCTGCCGTTGGGCTTTCCAATTTCTCACATTCATTTTAACAGAAGTGGCCCGTCTCTGCTAAATAGTCTCTGTTTTGACAAGCAGGAAATGTTCATAGAACCGTCACCAACGAACAGTCCTTGAAATGGTCTATAGTAAGAGTATAGCGCTGTAAATGAATGTGGAATGCATAGCTCAGATCAGATCAGATTTTGTATTGTGGCAAATCAGAGCACAGTCTGAGACAAAGCTGAGATCTCATTGCTGTCTAGGAGAAACAATAGAGACATTAAAGAAATCATTTTGTGATTTGTTGTTCCTACGTGTGAGGGTTAAACCATGTGTGTTGTATCAAATCAAATGAAACATTAATTAACCAAACACGTGAAGTTAATCATACACAGGGGTGGATGGCCATCGGGAGCATTTTCCCAGTGGGCCGCTGGGTAATTTGGGCCGGCCCGTTGCTGTGCAAGTACTGGCCCGTCCTACAGGCGATATAGTTGGCCACCCTGGGCTCCAACATACCCGCGCAGACCCCATTACAGAGTGATTGTTCAAAAAAAACTCTGTAAGGTAAAGTTAATACAATGGTTTTAATTTTGAAAAACTGAAATTACTTTTATTTTGAAATTTCCCTATCATAACGCATTTTCGTATGAGCGCATTACCTCGCATGGACCTCATTATTTGACAAACAAATCACAATAATGGTGACAACCAAAGATAACATATTAAGTATAAGATAACAGCAGCGTATATCAAATCTGCAAACAGTAAAGATATGAGCAGTACATAGTCATTTGCAAAATTTATTCATACCGCAGGGAGCTGAAGTGCGGCTTGCTGAATAATGCTCACGCCTGATAAAAATGCAGAAAATAAGTCATGAAAAATATTACTTTGTGGCTGTTTGAGTCTTTGAGGCTTACTTTGTTTAAAGGATAGTAGAAACAGCACATTGGGCTTCTCACTTTTCTCAAGAATAATCTGGAGAAGGAATTAAAACTGCAGATATAAAGACACAACAAACTCACACAGAGTGAAAATATGGGCAATTAATCTGCAAAATATATGCAAAGTTCTACACTTTAAGAGGTATGTTGAAATCAGTGAGCTGGTGTGTTATGGTGCGGGCCGGGTTTGGTGGGCCGCTCTGGGCCAGAAAGTCCAGGGCCACTTTTTAGTCCCAGTTCGCCCCTGATTATACAGGTTAAAAAAATAAATAAAATACAGTCCAAATCAATTTATTTCCCACAGAAGCAGAATGGCTCTTACCTTCTACAAGACAAAATACTTTCTGGATGAAGACTATCAGATTTCCTTGGAGAGAGACTGTGGGATATTATTATATTGAATTATCCATAGGAGCCGGTGAAGGTGGGCGATAACATGGATTACATTCTGACCTATGAAGTAGCGAATGTCACGCCACTGAAACGCTGAGATGTTTCTCCTCTCTGCTCAGCTGCTGATATTTCAGAAACATGATGAGCTCTCGCTGGGCACAACGTTCATGTCATTATCTAATAGCAACAACTGTGAAAACACCATCGCATCCACAACCATTTGAAACCGTTTGGACACACCTACTCATTCTTTATTATTACTATTTTTTAATGAAATAACACAAATGGACGTATGGGAATTCTGCAGTGACCAAAATGTTAATCTGTCTTGTACGTATTTGACCACCGTTTATCTAGATCACAAAGTTTTATTTTTTGTTATGTTTGTATTAAGCAATTTCTATTTATCTTTCAGGCCCACCTAAATCTTCTGCATTTAAAGAAGTAGTTCACCTAAACAGGAAAATGTTCATTATTTACTCACCCTCATGTCGTTCCAAACCAGTATGCTATTATTTTTTTCTGGAAGACAATAAAAAGTCATCATAAAAGCACCATTAAAGACTCATAAAAGTGTTTTAAAAGTAGTCATGCACTATAATCCAAGTCTACTTGTGGTGAAGTTAATTTAGCAGAAAAGATTAAACGGCCTTTTTCTCCCCAATGTGGAATGCCCAATTCCCAATGCGCTGTAAGTCTTTGTGGTGGCGTAGTTACTCGCCTCAATCCGGGTGGCGGAGGTCGAATCTCAGTTGCCTCCACATCTGAGACCGTCAATCCGCGCATCTTATCACGTGATTGTTGAGCGCGTTACCGTGGAGACGTAGTGCGTGTGGAGGCTTCATGCTATTCTCCGCGGCATCCACGCACAACTCACCACACGCCCCACCGAGAGCGAGAACCACATTATAGCGACCACGAGGAGGTTAACCCAACGTGACTCTACCCTCCCTAGCGACCGGGCCAATCTGGTTGCTTAGGAGGCCTGACTGGAGTCACTCAGCACGCCCTGGATTCGAACTCACGACTCCAGGGGTGAAAGTCAGCGTCTTTACTATCTGAGCTACCCAGGCCCCCCTAGCGCCCTTTTTTAAGAGCGCAATCATTAGGCACAACTCAATGTATTAAGTCATGAGCGCAAAGTTAGTGGGCATGGCCATGAAGTTTTGGTATTTTTGTGCAAGCATGCGCCAAGTCTAGGCGCAAGTGGGTTTGGCGACACACAAGTCATGACTAGTATTAACAGTGATCGGAACACACTTCACTTCTACCGGTTGATTTTGATTTTGAAAAAATAAATACATTTATTGAAAGATGCAAAAAGTAAACCAAATATATTTCTAAATTCAAATTACACTTCAAACGAAATGAAAATATAATAAAAATAACAAAATGGTCAATAAAATCATACTAAATCCAAACATTTTACTCTCTCCAACTTCTTCCTCCGGCCCCTTTTGCAGTGACTTAAAAATCACTCAACGATAACAGGTGGAAAAATACCAATATAAATTAATTATTGATTATAAATACAATTGCAATTGTAAAATAAGCCATGACCTTTAGATAGTTTAACACAATCTCATAATTATTCACAACAGTGATTGAAGGGACATAATTTAATGTTCCACTATATTTTCATAATTTGGACATGAACTTTATTATCACCTGCTGGTGAAATCTCTAAACTGCAAATGCAGGAACTGAATTTAGACTTTGCGCAGAGTTAAGATGTGGTATTGAAATGTCTTAGCGCAACAACCAAATTATTAGGAAAATAGCAAATTGCGCTTTGAGCCACTTTATTTACATACAATACACACACAGTACACTACACTACACTCCCACCCACGCCCACTTGCGCTTTGCGCTGGCACAAAAATTGCACTTAGAATTAGCGCTCTCAAGAAAATTGGATAAGACGTTGCGCACGGTCGTAGCGTGTAGCGCTGTGCTTTGTGCACTCACGAAAATAGAGCTCTAAGTAAATTCTATATTTGTTTTTTAATTTAAATACTTAAAAAATGACTCTTTAGCTAATAAGTAAATATTATTTGTGATTATGTGTTATTTTTACAATGCGTTATCATGTATCAATCCTAAAATAGGAAACCTTGTCATATTTACTCGCTAATTTGAGTAAATTTCACTGGTAAATAAAATTAGTACATTTTCCTTAACTTTTCGAATCTGGTGTTCCCAGCATGCTTAAATAATTAATGAGCTTGCATGGTTTTGCAAGTATATTTTCACAACTATTATTGATAATTTTGTCATTACGTTTGGTAACTTCTTGTTTTGTTTCATCTGAAGTTCATTTTCCGACTCATAATGATGCGTTTATAATAATAAAAAAAAACATTGTGTGTGGAGCTCTTCATGCACAGCTCCGAATTGTGATCCTGTTGCTTATAACGCAACGTGATGTTGTCTAATTGTCTTCCTTCCTGTGGAACGCTACCATATGTCATTAGGTACAATATTTAATGTGTTAATAATAAAATTTCTAGTAAAATGTTCATTAAAATTTTACTAAGCTTATTTTAATACCATGTATATCAGATTTGTAAGTAAAAATTACTGAAATGTTTACATTTACTCTCTCACTTAGATTTTTATTAATTTTATTCCATTAAAATTTACTGTGTGCAAAAACATGATAAATTAAATTAAGTAAATCTGACACGTAATTGTTTTCAGTGCAAGCTTTTTGTGAGGAACAGACTAAAGTTTTTATTCACTGAACATCTTCCCCTCCACTGAAGCTCTGAAATAATGTACAATAGCTTTTTTTTATAGTCAAGACTTTAAGTTTTGTGTCTATATAGAAACTGACTTCATTAAATACATTTATTCATTAAAAAATAAATATGTCCTGAGAAATATTCACTGGAGTAAAAAGTGTTGAATTAGCCTATGTCTTACAGATCTTACAGTAAACAAAAATTTAATGAAAATTAAAAACTGTAATGCATTAGATTAAATATACTTTATGACCCACAAAAGCACCGAACATCAAGAAAACAATAATTACCATTATTACTGCTATTAAAACAAACCATTATAACCACTGGTGGTTAGACCTGTAATGGATCAAATGTGTCCCACCAAAACATAATAGCTTAACGTCTTACGCTAAATCACAATTTGTTCAACTTGAAAATACTAAATTAGACTTTCAGATCAAATTGTTGTTTTCTGATTGACTGTTGAACTACTGCAGTTTCCATTCTTTCTAGAAGAGCTCTCGCGTATCACGTCCAGTTATTTAAATTGCCTTCTAAAGGCCAGGACTTGGATCGGAACAATATCCTTTGGCTTTGGCTCTCTGGCCCCCCTCTATCTCATTTATTTTTATGCAGAGTTAGGACAGCGCTTTGGCACTATTCCACCGTTAAGGTAGGCAAGAGGCCCGGCTCCTGAATGCTTACGATGAATCAAGTCGATTTCAGTTCAATAAAAGTGCACAATTGCTTCATTCTGCTCCACTTGGCTTCAGCAGGACTTAGGGGGTGACAGGGGGCCTGTGCCCCCACATTCTTTTTAAGTAAGTCATGTTGTTTGGTTGAGACAATATACACTAGTGAATAAATAATGAAATGGTCTGCATCTAATTACTGCACAAAAGTTTTATTATAACCACAGGTATGTCTGCATATCCATCCTTAAAGAGAATTCCAGGGGAAACTCGACGGAAATGAATTGACCTCCAAGATATTCAAGAAAATGCAGTAAGGTCTCCATGCAGAAACTTTAAAGAATGTTTACATAAAGCTGGTAAGTATTCTGTACTGATTGTAACTGGTGAGTTCATTCCACTTTTGATGGTCAAGAAGGAAGAAACTTCTAGATCTCTTGACAGAAAGGCCCCCTTCGTGTGAAGAGATTGGAAAGCTATCCGTCTGGAGCCCAGCTGGACAGTAGCCTGCAGTTTGGTATTTGGAGAGCAGAAGAACTCTGCTGAATTAGATTCTGGCAGCTATGTCTTCAAAATGTTTTACTCTTTTAACCTAGGCCAGTAGGGTGAGATCTTTTGTGTGTGTGTGTGGGGGGGGGGGTTGGGTAACCCTGACCCTGACCCTTAGGGTGGGCAAGGTACTCTTGTTTTGCCGTCCAACCAGGGAAGGGGATGACAGAAGTTTCAAGGGGGCTCAAGGAGAATCTAACCAACCCTATTTAATGCAGGTACTTTAAATGTAAGCAGAGGCAACTGGCCATCGGGAGAACTGGGACTTTTCCCGGTGAGCCAGCTGCAAAACAGGGCCACAGTATGCCAAAGTGGGCTGCGATATGCAGACGAGGACAGCGAAACACATTGCCACAATGCCCCCACCCCCGCTCGACAAATTTTCTCCAGGGCCGATTTTTGTTCCCAGTCCACCCCTGAATGTAAGCACAATGCAGCACCACATATGTACAGTACATAACAAGTACATTGTTTCAAATGCTTAAAGGCGAAGTGTGGAATTTCTCCACAACTAGTAACACCAAACGGAATTACAAAAATGACTGTTTTCAACAACCTTTGCCAACACCTGTCTACACCGGGCTCTTCCATTGACACAACGCAACAGCTTGAGGCTGTCTACACTGGACACGTCAACATGAACGGTCTAAACCCTTTATTTGTGTTGTTGGAAGTAGTAGCGCCACCGTGTACACCGCAAAATGGAACTGGAAACCCGTTAACTGTTGGAGCGACGGACGCTTCCAGTGTAGACAGCATCAATGATTATACAGTGCATCCGGAAAGTATTCACAGTGCTTCACTTTTTCCACATTTTGTTATGTTACAGCCTTATTCCAAAATTCATTAAATTCATTATTTTCCTCAAAATTCTACAAACAATACCCCATAATGACAATGTGAAAGAAGTTTGTTTGAAATCTTTGCAAATTTATTAAAAATAAAAAACGAAAAAAATCACATGTACATAAGTATTCACAGCCTTTGCCATGACACTCAAAATTGAGCTCAGGTGCATCCTGTTTCCACTGATCATCCTTGAGATGTTTCTACAACTTGATTGGAGTCCACCTGTGGTAAATTCAGTTGATTGGACATGATTTGGAAAGGAACACACCTGTCTATATAAGGTCCCACAGTTAACAGTGCATGTCAGAGCACAAACCAAGCCATGAAGTCCAAGGAATTCTCTGTAGACCTCCGAGACAGGATTGTATCGAGGCACAGATCTGGGGAAGGGTACAGAAACATTTCTGCAGCATCGAAGGTCCCAATAAGCACAGTGGCCTCCATCATCCATAAATGGAAGAAGTTTGGAACCACCAGGACTCTTCCTAGAACTGGCCGCCTGGCCAAACTGAGCGATCGGGGGAGAAGGGCCTTAGTCAGGGAGGTGACCAAGAACCCGATGGTCACTCTGACAGAGCTCCAGCATTTCTCTGTGGAGAGAGGAGAAACTTCCAGAAGAACAACCATCTCTGCAGCACTCCACCAATCAGGCCTGTATGGTAGAGTGGCCAGACGGAAGCCACTCCTCTGTAAAAGGCACATGACAGCCCACCTGGAGTTTTCCAAAAGGTACCTGAAGGACTCTCAGACCATGAGAAACAAAGATTGAACTCTTTGGCCTGAATGGCAAGCATCATGTCTGGAGGAAACCAGGCATCGCTCATCACCTGGCCAATACCATCCCTACAGTGAAGCATGGTGGTGGCAGCATCATGCTGTGGGGATATTTTTCAGCAGCAGGAACTGGGAGACTATCAGGATCGAGGGAAAGATGAATGCAGCAATGTACAGAGACATCCTTGATGAAAACCTGCTCCAGAGCGTTCTGGACCTCAGACTGGGGCGAAGGTTCATCTTCCAACAGGACAACGACCCTAAGCACACAGCCAAGATAACAAAGGAGTGGCTACGGGACAACTCTGTGAATGTCCTTGAGTGGCCCAGCCAGAGCCCAGACTTGAACCCGATTGAACATCTCTGGAGAGATCTGAAAATAGCTGTGCACTGACGCTCCCCATCCAACCTGATGGAGCTTGAGAGGTCCTGCAAAGAAGAATGAGAGATTCTGCCCAAAAATCGGTGTGCCAAGCTTGTAGCATCATACTCAAAAAAGACTTGAGGCTGTAATTGGTGCCAAAGGTGCTTCAACAAAGTATTGAGCAAAGGCTGTGAATACTTATGTACATGTGATTTTTTTCATTTTTTATTTTTAATAAATTTGCAAAGATTTCAAACAAACTTATTTCACATTGTCATTATGGGGTATTGTTTGTAGAATTTTGAGGAAATTTTTGAGGGCAACTCCAGCCTGCCTACCCCCCCCCCCCCCATTTCTGGAGAGAAGGTCAGACACAACCATCTGTGCCCCCGGTCTGTGGATCACCTCGAACTTAAAGGGCTGAAGATCCAGATACCAATGGGTGATCCACATGTTATTATCTTTCATGCGGTGGAGCCACTGGAGAGGAGTGTGATCGGAACAGAGGGTGAAAGCCCGCCCCAGCAGGTAGTAGGTGAGGGTAAGAACAGCCCACTTAATCACAAGACACTTCTTCTCGATGGTACTGTAATTTGTCTCCCTGAAAAAGAGCTTGAGACTAATAAACAGTACCGGCTGTTCCTCCCCTCCCACCTCCTGTGAGAGCACTGCCCCCAGCCCCCTGTCAGATGCATCTGTCTGCAGAATAAAGGGGAGAGAGAAGTCAGGTGCATGTAACAGCGGCCCCCCACAAAGTGCAGACTTTACCTTAAGGTAAGCCTGACGGCATGACTCTGTCCACTGGAATGGATCAGAAGCCCCATTTTTAGTAAGGTCAGTCAGCGGGATGATGACGTCAGAATATCTAGGCACAAACCTCCTGTAGTAGCCAGCCAGCCCCAAAAACTGCCTTTGTGGTCTTGGGCATTGGGAAAGCTGCGATCGCTGTGGTTTTATAAACCTGTGGACGCACCTGCCCGTGACCCAAGTGGAACCCCAGATACCTTACTTCCACCCGCCCAATTGCGCACTTCTTGGGTTGGCCGTGAGTCCTGCCTGCTGCAGTGCTTTCAGGACAGCTTTCAGATGTTGCATATGCCGCTGCCAGTCATTACTATAAATGACTATATCGTCCAGATATGCCGTGTGCGGTATGAGGATCTTTTCCATATGGTGCTGAAACATGGCTGGGGCTCCAAACAAACCGAACGGAATCATCACAAATTGGTGTAATCTGAACAGAGTGGAAAAATATGTTTTTTCTCGGGATATTGGAGTTAAAGGGATCTGCCAATAATCCTTTGTTAAGTCCAGTGTCAAGTAAAATTGAGCCGCACCCAACTGATTGAGTAACATGTCAATTCGCAGCATTGAATAAGCGTCAAATTTGGACACCGATTTCACTTTCCGGTAGTCAACACAGAATCGGCCGAGCCGTCGCTCTTTGGTACCAGAACTACTGGGCTGGCCCAATCGCTGTGCGACTCTTGTATTATGCCCATTTCAAGCATTGCCTCTAATTCTTCCTGAAAAATATTTTTTTTTGTGTTCAGGAAGACGATAGGGGTGGCTACAAACCACCACCCCCGGGGTGGTCTCGATATGGTGCTCTATGAGGTTTGTGTGACCAGGAAGGGGTGAAAACATGTCCGCGAATTCCACTTGCAACCGGCAATGTCTGTAAGCTGCGACAGTGAGAGGTGGTCTCCGCAAGGGACCGGGGTGATTGAATCTGGTTTGGGAGATACCTCCTGCCCGAGCTCCACCCTCTCCGGAACTACCATCTCCAAGGCTACAGGCACCGCCTCCCTCCATGGTTTGAGGAGGTTGAGGTGGTAGATTTGACATGCCCCTCTCCTATCGTTCGCCTAACCTCATAATCGAGATCTCCGACTCGTCGTGTGACCTCAAAGGGTCCTTACCACTCGGCGAGTAATTTGGAACTCGAGGTGGGCAGCAATACAAGCACTTTATCTCCCTGTGTGAATTCCTGTAGTCGAGTGCCCCTGTCGTACAGTCGGCGTTGACGTTCTTGCGTTTGGAGAAAATTTTCCTGTGTTACCTGCCCCAAAGTGTGAAGTTTTGCTCTAAGGTCAAGAACGTATTGAATTTAGTTTTTACTATTCGAAGGTCATTCCTTCCAAGCTTCCCATATGACGTCAAGCACACCGCACGGCCGATGCCCATACAGTAGCTCAAATGGGGCTGACCCTGTGGAGGCTTGCGGGACCTCTCGTACTGAAAACAACAAGGGTTCGAGCCATTTATCCCAATTTTTAGCATCTTCATGTAAAAACGTACAAATCATGTTTTTCAAAGTCTTATTAAATTGTTCGACCAACCCGTCAGTTTACGGGAGATAAACGCTGGTGTGAATCGATTTAATGCCTAATAATTTATACAGTTCGCGTAATGTACGTCACATGAATGTTGAGCCTTGGTCAGTGAAGATGTCCTTTGGAATCCCCACTTGGGAGATAATTCTGAAGAGTGCCTCCGCAACACTACGTGCTGAGATGTTGTGTAGAGGCACTGCTTCCGGATATCACGTTGCATAGTCCACCAGAACTAATACAAAGCAATGGCCATGTGCAGCCGCTCTAATGGCCCGACAAGGTCTATGCCAATTCTCTCGAAGGAGACCTCGATCAACGGCAGAGGGCACAATGGCGCTTTTGGGGTGGCCGTTGGATTCACCAACTGGCATTCACAGCACGCCGCACACCATTTGCATACCTCGGCGTGAATGCCCGGCCAAAAAAAATGGGCCATTATACGGTTCAAAGTTTTTTCGTGATCTAAGTGACCAGCCATTGGGTTATAGTGAGCCACCTGGAAGAGTGTTTCCCGGCGACTCTTTGGTACTAATAGCTGCATTGTATTCTCTTTGGTCTGAGTGTCCTGAGTCACTCGATACAACTGCTCTTTAATAATATAAAAGTACGGGTATGTGAGCGCAACATTAGGCTGTAGCTGTTGACCATCAATTACTTTCACCTGGTCGAAGGCGTGCTTGAGGGACTCATCACATGACTGCTCCAGAGGGAAATCCCTCTCAGGGAAGCCCTTGAGTACGGGAATTTCCTCATCTGTGTCATCAGGACACAGAGCAGATGTCAACGGCCCTGGCACTGCCTCCCCCGCCATAGCATCGTACGTCACACACCGTGACTCTATTTTGCGGGACCCATCCACACACATTACCCTCAATACATTTTTTAAACCAGGCCAATTGGTCCCCAGAATTAGTGGATGGGTGAGGCGGGAATTAACCACAGTCTCGACTCTATGCCTTTTCCTCCTGAATCGTATCTCAGTGGTAACCACTGGATACTTGTGAATGTCACCATGCACACACCTCACCCTCATCCGCTTATTCCTATCCAATGCCCCACCTTGCACGAAGCGTTGGTAGATCGAGGTTTGAGAACAACCCGTATCCACCAAAGCTTGATGTGTATCCCCTTTAACTTTTACCAGTATCCGATATGCCCCTGCCCGATCGGGGGTAGCCTGTGGAGCATCAGGGATCTGGACCAGTGTCCCCGCCTGCATCACCAGACACCAATCCTGACTGTGTCCGGCTTCCCCACAGCTCCAGCAGACCGGCCCAGGCCTTCCTTCTGCACCCATGGGGGTGGTCTTGCCAACCTGGGGGGGTTAGCGGAGGGAGACAAGGGGAGTAGAAGGGACAGACAAGGGTAAGGGTCCCCTGGACTGAGGATGGGGTTTGGGTGGGGCTCCTCCCCACTTCTGAGGAGCCAGAACTGGGTGGGACTGAGAGGGATGGGGGGGGGGACATGAGACACAGGGGGTAGAGGGAGAGAAGATAGATGAGAGGGAGAAGAAAACACTGCTTCGCTGTCTCCTGGAAACGCCGCCATGTAGTCCTCTGCCAGCTGGACGGCCTCCTCCAGTGACACCGGGCAGTATCAGGGTGGGGTAGGCTCCGGGGAGGTCGCAGTGCCAGCCCACTCTCTGGCAATCAGGCTCTGCTGTTGAGTCTGCTGGATGCTGGTGAGGATTTTGAAGACTTCGCCCAGTATTGAGGACTCCATAATGGCGTACTCCTCCAAAGCCAGGTTTTCGGCACCACTGTGATAAGATTGGGTTTGTGGGCAGTGGAGGAGTCAGAAGACAACGAAACAGGTTCAGGGTCAGTCTTTATTAAATAAAACAAAAAGTATGTACACTTGTTCTCTGTTAACAGACACGTAGACTGTGGTCTGTCTCTCTCTCCTCTGCCACTCTGGTGAGCCTTATCAGGTCTCCCTCCACCATCACTATAATGAGAGACAGGTGTTAGTGTCATTACAGCCCAGGTGATGAGCCTTACCGCTTTCCCTCTCCCTCAGACAGACACATGGCCACGCCCCCCATGCCACAAGTGTTTTTTTATTTATTACTATGTGTTACAATTATGACATACTGGGTGTTATGAATAACATCATCCTATGTGCATTTCCAGTTTAATTATATCCGACTCAATAATGTTATAAATATACTTGACGTGTACAGATAACTGATATGTCTAAATAAATGAGCAAAGACCCACAAGTGTTTTGAAGTGTTATCAGCATATCGGTGTGCATGTAAACGGGTTCACTGATGCACAGAAATGAACCGAACTTACCAACTGTAAGGTCCAAAACAAACTCAACGCAAGTTCAAGATATACTTCCAGGCTCGAGTTCATACTTAGTTACATTCAGAAAAATGTCTGATTCCTTGAGGACCGCTAGTGTACATTAACGTGAGTGTTGTTCTACAGTCTGTTTTCTCAATTATCTCAAGTGGAGCAACGGTTTGAAGAGCATCTTGCCGAGCAAGTTAGTTAAGGTTAGGTAAACTGTAGACATGTTTAGAACTAGTAACCTGAGTAGCCTACATGTCATTATGTATGTTCAATGGTCACTCGCTTCCACTGCGCTGGCGAAGTATTCCTAGCGCGGAGATTGTTTCCGGTTTAATGTTGTTTTTGCCACTAAATTTTAAATCAGAGATCTTAATCTTAATGCCCTCATACCCATGAGTTATGAGATAAGGAAAGAGTCAGAAGCTTGACTAATGACACAGTCTTTAGGAAACGATTTTAATTACATTGCTTTATTTTTTTACCACCAGATTTTCGATATATTCAATCTATTCATCAGTGTAACAGCAGCATGTCGGATGCATTTGTGGTTTGTGTTGCAGAAGCAGGTAATTTGCGGTCATTCAGTCATGAAATAACTAAAGCCTGAACAAACAGCTGGTCAGAGAAGAAGCCAAGCAAGTTCCTGATTCATCTTAGATGTCCAATTCACCTTCATAAAGTTGCCCATAATCTGTGTGACAACTCCTGGGTTTATTCATCTGGAGGTGATAGCTGCGACCTGAAAGGAGAGATGAGATCATATTTAATACAAACAACTTGCTAATCAACACAATTACAATTTAACTCGTTTTCTTTGAATTGAATTAATTCTGACTCTAAAAAATAGAGTGTATACAGCACAGTTTCCAGTAAGAGTTTGGATTTCAGGTGCTTCACATTTTTTTCTTTCTTTCTCTCTCATTCTTTCTTTTTCTTTCATTCTTATTCTTTCTTTCATTCTTTCTCTTTCATTCTTTCTCTCTCATTCTTTCTTTCTCTCTCGTTCTTTCTTTCATTTTCTCTTTCATTCTTTATTTCATTCTTTCTCTCATTCTTTCTTTCATTCATTGTTTTTCTTTCTTTCTCATTATTTCTTTTTCTCTTTCTTTCTTTCATTCTTTCTCATTCTTTCTCTCTCATTCTTTCTTTTTCTCTTTCTTTCTCTCTCTTTTTCTCTTTCTCTTTCTTTCTTTTTCATTATTTATTTTTCTTTCATTCTTTTTCTCTTTCTTTCTCTTTCATTCTTTCTCATTCTTTCTTTTTCTCTTTCTTTCTCTCTCTCTCTCTTTTTCTCTTTCTATTTCTTTTTTCATTATTTCTTTTTCTCTTTCATTCTTTCTCTTTCTCTTTTTCTCTCTTTCTTTTTCTTTCTCTTTCTTTCATTCTTTCTCTTTCATTCTTTTCTTTTTCTTTCTTTCTCCTTTCATTCTTTCTTTTTCTCTTTCTTTTTTTCTCTCTTTCTTTTTCTTTCTCTTTCTTTCATTCTTTCTCTTTCATTCTTTTCTTTTTCTTTCTTTCTCCTTTCATTCTTTCTTTTTCTCTTTCTTTTTTTCTCTCTTTCTTTTTCTTTCTCATTCTTTCATTCTTTCATTCTTTTTCTTTCATTCTTTCTCTCATTCTTTTCTTTTTCTTTATTTCTCATTCTTTCTCTCTTTTTTCTCTTTCATTCTTTCTTTTGCTTTATTAAGAAAACTTGTTTTTAATCTTATTTGTGTACATTATTTTCATTTTAAATTTTATTTAAAATACATACAAATAAAAACTATATTCAAAATCCTGGTCCTTATATCTATCTGTCCTTTTATATTCCATACAAACATCTAATACACTTTACATTTTTATTTATTAATTTAGCAGACGCTTTATCCAAAGCAACTTACAAAAAGTGACTTACAATATTTTGTATGTTCAAGAAAACTTGATTGAATTGAGCTCTTTTTCATTCATGTTTACAGTGTCCTGAATAAACACTATAATTTGTTAAATGTATTTCAGAGAAAGTGGGAACTAGTTATGAAGTTCATCCAAGAGCATGTGTTTGATTTCTTCACATATTTTCACAGTAGTGTAAGTATTCGTTATTAATGCGAGAGTGCCTTTATGAAAACCTCATGGAAGTAATTACGGTGACACCAAAAGAAATGACCTTGTTTGGTTCTGCTGTTGTCATGGGGGTAAATACATTTCTCAAAACTGCACTGGCTTGTCAAGAACCTGTTGGCTCATTTTTATTTAAAAAAGCTTTAGAGTTTGTCAGCGTTTCATGCACTTGACGATTCTCATCCCCTGACCTGACCTCTCATGCACAATGCAAAACATCCACCACTCCAATCGAGAGTTTACAAACTGCACAAACATCAATAACCTTCAGTCATCTTCCTGGAGGGTAAACGTAAAGACACGTATAGTCTCAGATTCAAACTGCACACAAAAATGTGAAAGTACGAGCACTTTTGATGAACTGGTCTCTTTTTGTCTAACTAGACAGTTTCAAGGCCCAAAGAGTCTGCAATGTGGACACATAAACACACGGGTTATTCTTTAGTCTCTCTTAAATATCTTTAATATTATGGCAGTGAAGTGTTTTCTCTCCTGTTGTATTAATTTTGCATTAAAGTGAAACAATACTTGCCTTTGTGTTTTGTTTAGCAAAACAACACATTGAGTACAGTAAAACTTAACATGCATCCCTGCTTGTAATGGGCGGAAAATATGTGCTGGCACCAGATCTGGCCGTAATTGTGTCTACACATTCACACACTCAGTTTCCTGCCATCCTGTAAACCGTAAACCAGACTCTGAACTTACAGCCAAACGTTCTAGTTAGAAAGAAACACTTTTTCTGGCATTATCAGGAGGCCTGGCATCTGAGCCATGGCATGACCTTATTCCACACAGAGGTCACTGAACTCCTGCAGATATTAGTGCTCTGAACTAATTGTGAATCAGAGATTAAATTAATAACAAGAGCAAGTCTCCATTGACCAGTCGATCTGACCCAAAACCATTTAGATTTTCACTTCAGTGTAATACAGTGCTGCTAAATCAAACTGACATGAGATTCATGCAATGCATCAGAGAGATAATTACACAGATTGTACTCCTGTTTCTAACTAATTAATGGAATGTACGTTACAAGAGAAAAAAAATGGCTGAATATCATGTGAGGAGCTATTTGAATACATTGATTCAATCAAGAACAGTACACCTTTTTATGAGAATGTTTTGAATATAGTGGAATTCTGTGAAGACTAATGTTTTGGAAATAGAATTGTGTTTACTATATATTTTTATATATCTACAATACTATATATTTTTGTGTGGCTTAGACTTGATTATCAATGCAAATGTATATATTTTTTAAAATTGCCTGATTAATTTATTAAAATAAATTAAAAAAAATATTATGATGAATAACATACTGAAAACCAACTCTTTGAAATAATGACATATTACCATATTACCATAATAAAATATTAAAATGACCATGTTTTCACTACAGTAACCATATTTTGTACCATGATATTCATAGCTAAACCATAATAATAACAGTGGAAAACCAAAAATATCATAATATAATAAAAATCATAATCTTTCTACCAAAAAATACCTTCAGTTATACTATTATTACGCCATGGTTAATTTGTGGTACAAGTATGGTCTTAAAACCATGGTTTCCACCTAAAAAACATGACCTTAAGAAAATGAACTATGACTGTTGTAGCCATTTTTGGGGTAAGAAACATGCTTTTAGAAACCATGGAACATGTACCACAAATTAAACATGGAGCTACTATAGTAAAACTATCCATGTTTAATTTTTTGGAGGATTGATTATGATTTTTGTTACCATGGTTTTGATTTTCTTGTATTATTACTATAGCTTACCATGCATATCATGGTTTAAGTATGGTTACTCTAGTAAAACCATGGTAAATTAATGATTTTACTACAAATACCATAGTTAGCCCTTAATCAGTGTTCGGGTCATTTTTGTCCCGAATCAATTTAGTTTATTTTAATAAAAATGGTTTCATTGGGGGCCTGGGTAACTCAGCGAGTATTGACGCTGACTATCACCCCTGGAGTCGTGAGTTCGAATCCAGGGTGTGCTGAGTGACTCCAGCCAGGTCTCCTAAGCAACCAAATTGGCCCGGTTGCTAGGGAGGGTAGAGTCACATGGGGTAACCTCCTCGTGGTCGCTATAATGTGGTTCTCGCTCTCAATGGGGCGTGTGGTGAGTTGTGCGTAGGTCGTGGAGAGTAGCATGAGCCTCCACATGCTGTGAGTCTCCGCGGTGTCATGCACAATGAGTCACGTGATAAGATGCGCGGATTTAAGGTCTCAGAAGCGGAGGAAACTGAGACTTGTCCTCCACCACCCGGATTGAGCTGAGTAACCGCACCACCACGAGGACCTACTAATTAGTGGGAATTGGGCATTCCAAATTGGGAGAAAAGGGGATAAAAAAAAAAAATACAATAAAATATGCTTTCCTTAATCTGAGCGAAAGGCTTAAAAGTCTTGGTGACTTTTCCTAAACTTGCCACCTGAACACACACACACACACACACACACACACATTTCAAGGTCAGCTGAAAGTCTTATGTCGCATTCACACATACAGCCTTTTCCAGAAAATTACCTACAATTTCCAGTTTAGAGGTCATGTGTGAACATGACCCTTTTGAATATACTAGTACATTTTGCTCTGGCAATTTTCCTTAATACGAAGTTGTATCATTGCCTATATATTTCCTTATCGATGGCATTTGTGAACAGTACATTTGGTACATTTACCAGTAAAGGCAACCTAACGATTTTCCTGTAATTTACCTGGTTGCGTGTGTGAAAGGGGCTTTGGTCTGACCCCAATGTGAGAAAGTTTTGGCTTGAGTGTGGGAGCTGCACACCATGGCCAGGTTTGATTGTAAGCATATTGTGGCATCATTGCAAAATCTCACACTTCAACAGTTTAAAATAAATGCTACAATTTTACAAATAATTGAATTTTATATCTAAATATACAGTTCTGTATATCCAATGCATAACTTGTGATAATATCTAGAAATTAAGTTCTTATAGAGATCAGCCAATGCATGGAGCACTGAAGCCATCAACTATTTCATGTATTGTCATTTTTATTCCAGCTTATGTCAGAGACCCCCAATGCATGACATTTTTTGATGTTTTTTATGTTTGACGGTCTTTACATTTTCTGTGAAGGTTTTAATTGAAATGAAGAAAACAAAATGTGCTTATTTTATATGAACATGAATGGAGTAATTGAGTAATTTAGAGGTAAATATGGTCAAAAATACCATGAAATCTTAAACAAAATGTAGATGTTGTGTTTTTACTTCAGAGAAGATGGTGTAATCACATTTCTTTAAAAAAAACTGGGGGTTCAACATTTGATGTTTTGGGTCAAATGTGACCCGAACAGATGAAACGGGATTCTCTATTGATAAGTGTACAAGGGTTAAACCAAAGTATAGCTACTGTAGTAAAATCATGTTAAATTTTGTGATTACTATGGTTTTCCTACAAATACCACAGTCCAACTATGGTTACTGCAGTAAAATCATGGTTCATTTTCATAAGGGATGGATAAAGCTTTTGCTAGGGAACACAAAACTTACAGCAATGAAATGTAAAACTATTTCAGAAAATAAATTCTCTCCCTGTCCACTAAAGGGGCTCCATATTTATCAAAAACTTGGAATGTAATGCATATGAAAACTGTGCAATGAGTTACTTTTAAGAACAACCAGCATGGCTGTATAGAGTCTTTAACGCAGTCTTAAAGGTGCTGTAAGTGATTTCAGCGTTCTACTTCCACAAGACTGAGCCGTTGGATTAGCCACGCCCCCTCTTTCCAAAACCTCGTCCTCCAAAGATACCAAAGCGAGCTTTATTGAGACCAACATGAGCAGAAACAGTTGTTAAAAACAACAGCAGCAAAATAGCGCCCTCAACTGGCAACTGTTATGAACAACATGGCATAAAAATGGCATTAAGCCTCAATAATTCGCTGCAACTACAATACTGTGAGAACATGCAAAATGATTGACAGGCAGAAAGCGTCAGAGACCACAGAGACTCACAGAGACCGGTGAGATATCCAACGACACTTATTTCTTTAATATCTTTCAGGGAGTAGGAACATTTTTTTAATAATTTCCATGAAAAAAAAAAATGTTTTTTCCTCTCTAATCACTTTACAGGGTGCTAATCATAAGTATTCAATACTTATTACTTTTGGACAGGCAGAAATTCTGATCACAAAGTCTAAACACATTTCAGCTCATTTGAATAAACCAAATGAACTGTAATTGGTGAGTTTTCATGTCAATCAGATGGTCTCTTCCTGTCCAAGTAGGCGGGTCTTGGCCAGAACAAGCCGGAAACTGGACCAGACTTACGCTGATAGTCAAAAGTTTGGTTATGCGAGACGTACCTTGGTTTGACGGAGATAAAGAGCCATCACATGACCTCTGCACTCTTCTATCAGCCACAGTGTTGCAGTGTTGGATGTTGACTTTCCTTGTTTTGCAGGTGTGTCTCATACATTCATCCACGCCATTTAAAGAAGACTGTCACTTAGTTGAAAAATGACAAAGTTTCTTCTTCATTCACTCAGACAGCAGAAATGTGCTCAGCTGTTAGAGTAACCAGATGTGCAGATTGTCAGGTCCATCATTTCTTCTCATTTATTCCAAACAAATTGCTTGCACATGGTCTGAGCGCTTTTGTCCCAGCAGCGTTTGAAACGCTCCACGTTTTTTTCTCATTTAGCATGAGGAAGAGGACACTTGTCAGTTTGATTTATTAGCATACCTTTGTGATGATTACAAAGACGACTTTCACTGCTCGATGTCACTAAACGTCAGTCGATCAGTTGCTGGCAAATTAGTTCCAAAAACGTCAACGCGATCGCTCGCCAGTGATTAGCCGAGTCGACCTTTAAAGACAAATTCAAGTTGCTCTAGAAGAAACATGAGCTCACATTTTCACCCTCTGCGGTCAAACGTTTTTCCACTGTCAATAAGATGCCGGGTAAAATTATTGAAGAACATCTGGACTGGGTTGTCTATTTGTCGAAGAAGTTTCATCACTCATCTGAGTGGCTTCATCCGTTGGACTCAGAAGTTGGAAGGAGGTGCTCTTGTATTGGCTCAAACAGTCGAAACCTTGAAGCGATTCTTCCATCTCATTCTATGATTTTAAAGTTTTGATAGTGGGTTCTGGGCTTGCGCTTAATTCCACTAGCAGGATGCATTGTGGATCTGATCTTAATTAACAATGCAGCTACACGGGACATGTGTGGTGCATCGCAATGTGTCAAACTATATCGCTTTTATCATAACCAATGGAGCTGCATACAGGTCACTGACAAATAAGGTCACCCGGAGTGATAAAATTGAGAAATTCTAAAATCTAGTTAAAACAAGTGTCAAGTTCATAGAAATGTAATCTTTGCAGGGGCGTTATGCACCTATTTTTTGAGGGGGCACCAAGGTCAACCTTGGATCAACCTTGGGTCAACCTTGGGTTAGGGTCACCTAACACTTTTTGTGATCTTGCCACCTCTTTTATGCATTTTCCATACACGACATCAGAGGTGGTGCAAAAGGTGCCAGCACAAACACAGTGATGCCCACAATTGCTTTAGCTCAATAGAGAATGAAAACACGTAGCCTGTCTCTGAATGAGGCAATTACCCTGATGGCTAGCGTACATCGCCCAGATGTCAGTTTGATGTGTGTGTGTTTACATCTGGAAGACGTATTTCTTATTTTTTTGCTTATCTGAAATACTTCTATAAATCGTTCATCAGATGTCTTTGAGACGTTTATGATTTTGAATGTTTGTAAATCTGATCTTTTTAAGATGTTTAGCAGATGTTAATTAGATTGTGATGCTGTCCAGATGAAAAGATCTAAAACATCTCAGCGACATAAGTGTGCTATCTGGGTACTGTTAATATTGTATTCCATGTTCAGGGATAGCTAATAAAACTATGGAAATTATCTAAATAAAATGGTTTGTATTTCTCCATGAGTGTTATTTCACCATAAAATAGTTTAACCATGACTAGAACTCAGCCTAAATGTTAAATCGCTCACTCGTTCCCTATTCCATATACAGTGATTGCAACACAGTGCACTATATAGGGAACAGGAAGCGATCGATCAGATCAGACTGTGCTTAAGGGAACTGAATAAATAAAAGTTAAATGCTGGATGATTAAAGTTATTTCTTTGAGATGGTCAATGAAACACAGCAGCCGCGAAAAAGCAGCTGTAGAAAAATATAGAAAAAGTGGCTGATGTTTTGTGAATGAACTTGAAAAGCGCTGCTTTCATCCTTTCAGACGGCCGCCTTTATCCCATTGAAAATACAGAACCCATGGCTAACAAGGAACCATGTAAAACTGCCTTTTGTTACTTAGTTTTTATTATGAATGAAAATGAGAGGATTCCCACTGAAATAAAAAAAGCCACTGCTTTTTTTTAGAGAAGTAATAATAAGCAGTGGATTACTATTTTTTACGTTTTTGCTAATTAACTCTTGTGCGTCAATAAAAAAAAAGTTACTCAGAGGCCCTTAGAGGACAAAAATGTCCATGTCAAAAAACTGCCATAAAAATATTATATATTAATATTATTTTCCACTTTTACTGACTTAGATTTTTTAACCAACATCAGTCCTGGTCATAACTACCAAATATTCATTCATTTTCAGGATTTTAACCCTTTAAATGCCAGTTTGTTTACATAATGCCACTGTTGTTTTTTACTCACACACAAACACACACACACACCCACACACACACATACAAAACACACTCTGACATCCATACAAACACACACACACAATTTTATCTGCATCATTTATTCAATTGTCCTGCAGTGCTCTATAATACAGCAAACAGAGAATAGGGAAAAAGCTTGTATTTGCTCCATAGGCTAAACATGAGAAAAATGGCACCATCTGGTGGAAAGTATTAAAAATGTAAATTTTGAAGCCAGGGCTCCAGAATGAAAGCATAATATCATAGAATTCATGAGGTTATGCTTTAATGGCACTGGGATCAAATATTGGGTTTCAGTGGGGACATTTTTGTCCTGAAGGTCTTGAGTGAAACTATTTTGTGTACACAGTGTATTATAGATGTATTAATTTTACATGAAGCGGGTCGCCCGCTCATGGGCACTGCCATGTTTACTGCACATGACACTGTTTCAAGCAGTGGACTTACTACCACTAATACTGTGACAATAATAATAATATATAGCGCTATCAGCCAATGCTCGAACATAAATGTACAAGTTAACAAAACAAGCAAACCAAACAATAAAACAACAAACACAATATACTTACTACAAACAACAACGAATCCCAAGTCAACCAGGAGTGTGATCCACCAGACAGTCCAAACAGAATAAGTGAAAAGATAAAATGTCCAAAAAAGAAGCCTGGAGTCATGAAATAAATCGCTGTGACCTGCAGCTCTCACGGCATAGATCACGGATAAACGGTGCGACATCAAACGCCAAGCGAGCACACAGCGGTCTTCAGCCCTGCTGAGAGCTCGCCAGTCGCAGCTGCACAGTCCAGCGGACAACACACAAAAATTCATTTTGAGCGGCAATGTTTAGTACACAAACTTCCAGTATCCAGGACGATAGTTGTCAGTATTTCTTTTTAAATATTTTTTAATTTTATCCCCTTTTCTCCCCAATTTTGGAATGCCCAATTCCCACTACTTAGTAGGTCCTCATGGTGGCGCAGTTACTCACCTCAATCCGGGTGGCGGAGGACAAGTCTCAGTTGCCTCCGCTTCTGAGACCGTCAATCCGCGCATCTTATCACGTGACTCATTGTGCATGACACCGTGGAGACTCACAGCATGTGGAGACTCATGCTACTCTCCACGATCCACGCACAACTTACCACACGCCCCATTGAGAGCAAGAACCACTAATCACGACCACAAGGAGGTTACCCCATGTGACTATACCCTCCCTAGCAACCGGGCCAATTTGGTTGCTTAGGAGACCTGGCTGGACTCACTCAGCACGACCTGGATTCAAAGCTCGCGACTCCAGGGGTGATAGTCAGCGTCAATACTCGCTGAGCTACCCAGACCCCCTTATTGAATGGGTGTCAGTATTGAGTTTAAAACCACATGTTTTATGGGGACCGATGGGATGAGTAAGAGCCAGCTAAAATCTAACTTAGTGAACCTCTAGAGCTGACAGTCAGTGGTAATAAACTACATTGCCATTAAAATATGATACATTTAAAATAATTAAATATAAGTTTAAATTTAAATATATAAATAATAATAATATTCAGGAACAGTCACTAAAATAAATAAATACTAATATGACAAAAATGACATTTATTAATTTTATTATCCTGTATATTTTGTTGGTGTTGAAACATGTCAATGACACCAGGCGAAAGTGCACCATTTAGATGCTGAGCAGCAGATTTTTACACAATGTTCTCTCTCTCGTAAATGTAAATGTGTGTAAATGTCAACATCATCATATATGTCTAAAGGATTGAAGTCTGTCACGCAAAACCTGAGATATTGATGTCAGTTTAATATTTTATTCCAATCATTACTCCTGTGGCCTGTTGAGCAAACTCAGAGTTTCAGAGTAAGTTTCAGGTTGATGAAACCAGATAGAGCCAAACCGGTTGAGATTGGGTTCAGCGATCTCAAGAAGCTTGGTACAAACTTTCTCTTTCAACTCAGAGTTTGATCCCGAGTTTATTGTTAACCCTGAAGCTTGAATGAGTGATGTTTGCCACAAACAGCCAATGGGTGAAGCTTGGAGAGAGTCGGTGTGATTTACTTCTCGTGAGACATTCAGCGTGATTTACATCTCCACTAAAGATCATCATGAAGATATAGAGGTCGACCAATAGTGGATTTTGCCGATACCGATAACTGAAGTGGCGGGAAAGGCCGATAACCGATTAATCGGCTGATAGCTTTTTAAAATCGATTTATAGAATGATCAAAGATTTCATAGTCTTTCCTTACTATGACGGGCACAGACATTAAGGCTACAAGAGTCCAAAATGAATAAAATCCCAAAAGCATTTTATTGTGCAACCAAAACTCCAAAAATAACCAGAAAAATTAAGATTTGGTGCTTAATGTTGGACTTTTAAATATAAACAAGCCCGATATACACTGGGGCGTTTGATTTTAAAAATGATAGAGACTTGCTCCATTACAGTGCTCCATATGCAAGTATTTAACAAATTAAGCTTTTAACAGCCTATACTATACTGTACCCCTGGAGTCGCGAGTTTGAATCCAGGGCATGCTGAGTGACTCCAGCCAGGTCTCCTAAGCAACCAAATTGGCCCGGTTGCTAGGGAGGGTAGAGTCACATGGGTTAACCTCCTCGTGGTCGCTATTATGTGGTTCTTGCTCTCGGTGGGGTGCGTGGTGAGTTGTGCGTGGATGCACGGAGAATAGCGTGAAGTCTCCACACGCACTAGGTCTCCGCGGTAACGTGCTCAACAAGCCACGTGATAAAATGCATGGATTGACGGTCTCAGACGTGGAGGCAACTGAGATTCGTCCTCCGCCACCACGAGGACTTGGGAATTGGGCATGCAAATGGGCAAAATTATGTTTTTTACTGATATAGGTTCACAATAAGATATACTGTATGCTTATTTAATTTTAAAAGCATAAAAATCTATATATTTATCTAAAAGCCTATGTAAAAGCTTTTATATTCATTTAAATAAAAAGCCTAATATAATTTAATTAAGTGCAAGCAATGTTCCTTGTGTGATAGTCTACAATATAATTTTAAATGTGCAAAGACTCGTCTCACATTAAACATGTCTTTAAAGTGTGAGAATCACCTTACGAACACTTCTGCAAGCAGTATTTTTTCAAGCACTGCATACAGGTACAGTATGTAAAGAAATGCAAAGAAACTCAATAATGCATTTTAATGTGCTGCTCAAAAGATAAAAAGTTCCCAGATCTCTCAAATAAACAATTTTATAATATCTTAGTATGTAGGTGTAATATATAAAATCGTAATATATAAATCTAAATACATGAAATATATAAATTTCCCAGCCAAGGGTGCTTTAATTTGGAGCGAGAGATGTTCAGAGATGTCACTTTACCCACAGCTGATTGGTTCAGCATCAGTTTGCGATCTGTAACCCCCAATAAAACTTGCTCCGGAGCGGGTTAGCCATGTAGCGTAAGTTGCAATGGCGATGAACACCGGTAAAAACCGACCCACCTTCTTGAGCCCGAAAAACCAGAGTTTGCTCAAACTAAACTCAGACTTAACTGGGTAGCCAATGAAACCGGCTTCATGCAACAGGCCTCTGGTTGGAGGCTTCAGTAAATATTTTGGTTATATTTAGGGTTATGTTTCACATTTAATAGTGTTTATTAGTGCAAAGCTAAAATATTTTAGTAGTATGTAAATTGTAACTTAAAGCTGAAGTATGTGATTCCTGCGCCACTATCGCCGCCAAACGGAATTGCAAAATGAAACATTGTTTTCAAAACAGCTTTCTGAATACGCCTCCCTTCTGCCGTTGGTCAAACAAAGAGATAGACCCACCCTCAACTCACCCCATTGGCCGAGTCAATGTTATTGTCTCTCTTGAGACGGGTCGCTCAAAATAAACGCCAAAGAGACACAGTGTTTCCCATTTTCAAGAAAATGAACCAACAAATGGCTTACATATAGACGTCACTGCATATTAAACTGGGATAGAAGTATATGAACAACGAAAAAGTTACATACTTTAACAGCTTTAACATTGACGCTCTAAATTGTAACTTGCGTATGGCTGGTGCACTAGCTCCCTACTTACTGAATACTGCAGAGTATACACTGCATACTGCCTACTATTTAAAAACTATCTTCATAAGCATTTCCAACAACAGTATGCAACACTTGTCAAGTGATCTCATCATGTTGGATGCGAAATTAAAGAGGTTATATGGCTAACGACCAGCTTAGACATCTACAAACCAGCTACTATAAATCAAAGTAACAATCTGAAATGATTTGTAGCTTCATCAACATCAAGCCATCGTCAGTCACTTCCAGTGTAAACACAGCGTCTCCCACAACAACCAAATTAATTCATGCAAATAAGCTTGAGACAACCAGGTCCACATTGGAGACCCTCAACAAACTCTTCTGAGGACACATGTAAACATAAATTGTTTTAAGGGGTTTTATTTACAGTATGTTGCTAAACTGTTGCTTTGGAGAGTTTTTGGTCCACCATTGCGTGTTAAGACAGTTTTAAATGACAGAAAAATAAAATTGGCTCAATTTAAAAATCAGCACAAGTTCTAAATTGCACAATGCCAGATCTTTTTTTTCTTTCCCACTAAAAACAGAAATTCGGTTTTGCTTCTTTGAGTTAAGAGATTAAGGTTTGGACTGAAGCTCGATCTGACATCTGTGTGGATTTACACAGCTGGCGATGATGTTGTGTGCCCGATCCCAAAGCATCTGCCAAAGATCTATTGTTTGAAATGGAAGAAAAATACCAGAGATCAACAACAATAAATCTTCAATTCAACACAAACTCTGTGTTGTCTGTGGATGAGAAAACAGCAATACATTAAGAAAACAGCACATCTTTTTTTTCTTTTTTTTTGCATTCAGTAGTGAACTGCACCTTTTTGCTCTATATTTGGTGTATTTTTTTAATCCCTATAAGAAAACGAAAAGGATACAGTTCTTCCGGAACCAAAAGTGGCTGTAAAATTGGCCACTCACTGTTGCTCTCTGGTGAACATGCAAGTTATAATATCGAAACTTTAATCAGTAGAAATGCTCTGAAATGGGAACTTTAAACAAAGAAAGTTGAAAGACTGTCTGCAGTTCTGTGATGCATTTAGATGCATGAATATTTCACATAGGAAGAGAAACTTCCTTTAAACATCAATCAACCTGCCGTCTGTTCAATTACCGGATTTGATCTGAGATGTCGGACATAAAGAGATGTTGCCCTGGGCGTTCCAGGCGAATATGCCAAACATGTGGGCGCACAGAGGGGGTGAGAGGGAAACTTTTAAACATCCATGCTGATAATGAAATTGGACATCTAAATGAAACTCGGTAGTGTGGGTAACATTGCCTGAAGAAGGTCATACGCTTGAGCAATGCAAATGTAGAGCCATAAAAACTTCTCTTTGTGAACAGCAGGAAATTCATTCATATCCACATTTGAGTAGTAAACAAAGGGACCAAAAAGGACCAGTGTTTGGGGAGTATCTGATTAAAGTAGTGACGCTACAAACTTTACATTTGTTGGTTGAGTCAGTTTGTTTGGATGGGACATTTAAATGAACTGTTTAAAAAAAAAAAAAAAAAACCTGCATGGCATTGTACATGCTTTATTTATACCTAAATATATGGGTGTTTCTTCAACTTCAGGCACTTTTATCACTGTGGATCTTTTTCACACTCTCACTAGTTGAGTCCAACAGGGCATGTTCATGCATCACAGGAGATTTATGTCGTTTCCAGCACATCTCAAATTCTGGATTGTGTTTAACCTCGTCCGACACCGCGTCCACATGCGTGGACGTAGTATTTTGGCTTCACTATACGCAACGCATAATTTAAATGCATAAAAACCAGCTGAATACTGTTCACAAGACTCTAGACTGTCATTTAAGGGTTAAACTTCTGCCGCACCGAGTCGCGTGACACAACAACAAGACGCTGATTTCCGTTAAATGCTTCGACTGGCGCAGAGCCAACAAAAGGGCCTCTGGTAAGAAATATCTTCAAATATTTTCACTGAAACCTGTTTGGGTGTAAAGAATGGAGTCTCTAGTCTTGTCTGATATGCCGCTTTAAAAAAATGCATATTTATATTTTATTTTATCACTATACGATTCTATTCATTAACATTAGTAAGTGCACTCCTATATTTACTGTGCATTATCACATTGATACATTGCTTTCAGAGGCTTTATATGGAGTTAGGATGAAAATAAGGTGCATTTCAAACTGTTCTGAGACCAGTGCAGACAGACAGCACACTGGAGGTTAAGTCATTCACTAAATAGGGAGCAAGGGAGCATCCTATATCTCTCTATGCAGTTAAGTGCATTCACTCCTAAAATCTGATCAAAAGTTCAGTTTCAGGCTGCAGATGATGTTTGGATCACTCAACATGTTTGACAGACACGTGACAATGATAATCAGTACATAGATTCAGAATTTATAATGTATCATTTTATTTTAACATGATTGACAGTGATTGGATGATGCTGGACATTACTTTGAATCAGAATTAATTATGCTAATGTCTGATGTAATGTCTGTAACGCCTCAAAAACATGAATAATCAACACTCCTGGAAACATCATAAACTATTTGATGAAAAAAATAAATCTAATAAATTATTCAAAAATACATTTGAAATGTAATTCACATAAAACAATTACTTGAATACACCTTGCAGCATGAAGCATTTATATGTTTCCATTGATCATGGTATAAATAAATATTGGGGGGGTTGTAATTGCTTGTTTTGATTACTGGGGGATTGTTTGAATATCCATGCTGTCCAGGGCCGGTTTATGTTGGTTAATAATGATCTCGCTCTGGTTTGGAACGACATGAGGGTGCGTAAATGACAAATGATGACAATAATTTCATTTTATTTTAACAGAAATATCTTGCATTGGCTAAGACTGAGTCTCTTATGCTCAATACATGCTAAATCTCTTGGATATCACATGATGTTTTTCATATTTTCCTGATATGTGGGCGGGTGTGTGACCTCCCATACTGTCATGATGATACTGCAATGAGATTCTGGAGCATCTGTGAAGAGTTAAAGCTGAGTAATTCAGTGTGAAGATCAAAAAATGGCATTATCATGTTCAGCTGCAAACTGAGAGTTTCATCGTTCCTCGGCCCTGCAGGATCTGAGTCAAAGCAGCACATTTGAAATCTAATATTTCAGAGTCAAGAGCAACTTCATGGAGCGCAACATGTGCGTCAAACCACACAAGATCTCACTCATCTTTATTTCCCCTCGATCTCCTCCTAAACATCTATAGTTGAGCAACCACAGGTCAGCTTCATAACAAGTAACATAATAGACTAACAGACGTAAATGAAGGGTGCTCAGAATGATGTCTTCAATGTCAACATCAGTCAAGCGGCTCTTGTTCTGTAAAAGCAAGAGAACTGTTACGGTAGTAAAACTTCATCTGACAGGAATTTGACTTTCATTGCTCACAAGTTCGCCCCAAGACTGTTACAGGCCAATTCTCTGCATGTAAACACGGGAAAAGTCATTTTGTACATCGTTTTCAATTTATGGATGAATTGAATTAGCTCAGTTAGCACACTTAGCGCAAATACTGTACATGTGACCGTCTCCTTCCAGTCAGTGTTAAGTAATGAATAAATGACTCTGGACAGCACAAATGTGGATCAAACAGGCCTCTTTCTTTCTTTGTTCTGCATGAATAATACAATCCTCAAAAACATGGATTTCGGTGGCCTTACCCCCAATATCTGTGCCAGCCTGCCAGCAAAAGGAAATTAATCTCAGCCTCATTAACCAGCAGAGACCCGAGCGTGACTGCTGTGTACATTTTCCATTACCATTTTTGATTTGTAACCAGTAGCACTTAATAAACATGCAACAATACATAAATACATTTCTAGAACAAATAGTTTTCCTAAAAATGTATGTTCTCAAATGTGGACAGCGGGACTAAGTTGTGAAATTTTAAATAACACCAAGCTATAGAAAGTCAGATTTTTCCAGGAGTGTTGATTATTCATGTTTTTGAGATGTTACAGACATTACATCAGAAATTAGCATAATTAATTCTGATTCAAAGTAATGTCCAGCATCATCCAATCACTGTCAATCATGTTAAAATAAAAGGATACATTATAAATTCTGAATCTATGTACTGATTATCATTGTCTCATGTCTGTCAAACATGTTGAGTGATCCAAACATCATCTGCAGCCTGAAACTGAACTTTTGATCAGATTTTAGGAGTGAATGCACTTAACTGCATAGAGAGCTATAGGATGCTCCCTTGCTCCCTATTTAGTGAATGACTTAACCTCCAGTGTGCTGTCTGTCTGCACTGGTCTCAGAACAGTTTGAAATGCACCTTATTTTCATCCTAACTCCATATAAACCCTCTGAATGCAACATTTTACAGCTTTTGGATGAACCCATTGATTCTCAATGTGATAATTATTATAAATGCTTTAGTAAAAGGCCTCTGCCAAATGAATAAATAATGTTAATAATTTTTAGGTCATGAAAGTTTGTGTGCAGGTGGTATGTTCATGAATTATTGACTTTGGGTTAAGGATAACAAGTGGAGGAAATTTGTTATCAGCCGTTACAGTGAAAATGCCGTTTTCTCAGAGGTGAGCTGATCTGAGAGTTTTGGCAGGTCAGCTGTGAGCTGTACTTTCATGACCCATAATCCCATCTGGTGTTTGTCCCCGGTGAGAGTCTTAAATATGTCCAGCTATGATGTGGCAGTCCAGAACAACACACCAGGCCCCTACAGACCCCCATACATCACACGCTCACTCAACACCTTCACAGCAATTTATGTTGATTTCACCGACACAATCGCAATGGAGCGTTCCGGAGTTGTGCTCCATTCAGAATTTAAATGAGAACTCCTTTTATATTTGAACTGAGGTAGCAGGTGGGATACAGAATTGTAATTAGAATTTGAGGAAGTACTGTATAACAGCAGTAAAATGCTTCTTCTTCATTGATAAACAGCGTTTACATTAAACATTTCTCCAACTTTCTCCATCATCATATTTACACCATGTAGTGTTGTTTCGTCTTTTATTTTCAGTGGTTACAATCCACAATATACTTACTGGCTTTGACAGACGCTGTCAATTATTGTATCCACATGTTCAAACATTCAATAGTCATAAGCTATGTGTTTCATCTGCTTATCATTAAACTATGACTGGCATTTTTATATTACACCAGAAGAGTTGGAATCGGATCAGTTCGGAAAATTGAGCTGCTCTTTACTTTGCGTCATTGTCCTAAAATAATTTTTTGGGGAAGTATTAGTTCATAAAATGGATCTGTTTGTGTACGGAGCAGTTCAAGGTAGATGACATCAGAAATGTAATCGGGTACTGATTACAAATGACACCATTTAATTTGTAATCTGTTATGTAATCTTTTAGATTACACTTTTTAGGTCATCTAATCTGATTACTTTTGGATTACCCATTGCATATTTTGATGAAAACCTAATCATTCATTTTTAAATATAATAAGTACCAACTAACACCCCTTTTATTAAACATTAGTGAACACAAACTCAGACTGAAACTTGCTATTTGTCAGTAGCTGAGTAAAAAAAGGTGCTTAACGGGTCGTAAAAAACAATGTTACTCATGATAGAAGATAATACATAGAATACTTATTAAAAAGAGAACATATTTACATGTATTATACAAATATAGAGAACATACAGAACCTCCAAATGCTTCTTAACATTGGATGTGGAGTCTTTTTCAATGCATATAATTGTTGTTCAATGCAAAGATTGCATAGCACAGTTATTTCCTTATTGGATGAGCCACGAGCAGTTGTAAATACACACCTCTGAACACATATTCTATATTAATGCACCATGTTTCTACATTGCTTGGCAACCGTAAACGCTGCAAAAATAGTTTTCTTCCAAGTATTTGTGTCTTATTTTCCAAAACATTCGTAAAACAAGACAAAAAGACTTGAGAAGCAAAATGGCATATGATATTAAGTCTTGTTTTCAGAGAAATCTAACAAAATTTGGTGGAGTTTATGCTTGTAACAAGAAAAAACTATTCGCCAATGGGGTTGGAAAAATAAACATGTTTTCCTTTTGAATCAAGGTTTTTTTTCTTACCCCATTGGCAAATAGTTTTATCTTGTTATAAGCATAAACATTACTACATTTTGGTAGATTTCTCTGACAATAAGACTTAATATCTTACATCAATCTGGTTCTCAAGTAAACATATCTTAGATTAATGAACTATTTTACATGGCAGACGAAATGTTTATTACAATTATTAATATTAATAAACAATTTTTTATTGCAACTATTTTTGAACATTGGTCATATTCCTGTTGCTACCATTTTCTAAAGAAATTAACTCCTCGAGGCCATGAATGGAGAGTCAAATTTCTCAAAATTAAATAATTTGTTTTACTCACAGACAAAATTATTGCAAGTAATAGTTAAGTATATGTCTTTGACAATTATGTTGATGTTGCTTATATGCCGCGTTTTCGCTTATAAATTCAAGAAAAATAAACAGAACATAAAATATCACATTTCATTATTTAGAGGAGGTGATTATCTTTCAAACAAGTCCACACACAAGATAATCAGATGCATAGATCATTAGATAATCCACATGAAGCACAATGTTACATATGACCACCAGGAGATGATCAATGATGACTCAAATGACACAGAATGAAACTCATTCTGTGAAATCTCATTACTAAAATCATGTCTGCATGCTATACAAACCTTTAGTCATTGTTGTGTTTGCATGTGTAATTAGTTCTTATGTACAATTATTATGTTTTATTTGTTTGGAGAGGCTTTTGGACACTTGGAGACATTCTTTGACACTATGATCAATTATATTTGTAATGCTATAACTTTTGATTGCTTTATTGTATCAAGACATAAAATGTTTCTCAGATACAGTTGACATGATTGGGAACAAAACAAAAGCAGTTTTTCGGAGCCACCTTATTTAAACCCAGAGATATATAATGGCAAATCAGGAAAAAACAACGGGATAGTGCATATATGTGCTTACGTGTAAAGTATGTATCTGGCCTTAAAATGTATTTAAAATCACTTTTAAATGATTTCTCTTGGCTTATGGCTAAATTAATGCCTTTGTAGCAGATTATCCTCAGGACTCGACATGCTAAACCTTAAAGGCTGAACATGCCAGTACTTTTCTTTGAAAGATTTTTCCAGCTTGTTTTGTTTAAGGAGTTTTCTCTCTAATTCAAAGAATGGAGTAAAAAAAAACATCCATGACAGAGTTGATTACGCCTCGTGTTCGGATCTGAGCAGAACTCGACCCCCGCGACCCACTCAGTGTTCCAGAAGCACCACTCGAGCTTCCCTCAGAGCTACATTGACCTCTGACCTGCCTTGAAAGCTCTGCGACCATCCAGCGGCGTGACTACAGAGTGTCAGTGGAACTCGATACGCGTCTATTCTTCTGGATTGTTTCTGAACTGCTTTACATCCTTTTTGACATAAAGCATCTCTGCACTGAACAGCTGTGAAATAAAAGTGACCTGCTTGTAAGAAAGACTACATTTTAAGTCTTCTGAAGTGAAAAACAGGCTAAAATTTAAGTCATTAAGTTGCCTTTTAACATCATTGTGCATCATGTAAATGATTGCAACACGGCAACTTATAAACATCGCAAATGAGATTTGTGTATATGTAAATTTAAATCTGTTTTCACAAAGCTAATGTATGACTTCAGAAAACTTGGAATATAGTGCACAAGATGTATGGAAAAGTAAGAAGTATGCAAATTATTTATAATTATCGCAGAATTATTTACATCCACTTAAATAAAGGTTTTAGCGCAAATACCCTCTAATAAGTGAGAAAAGTCGACATACCTGCAGTATTTCCAAATAGCACAGGATGTTTTTTTCTTGGTGAAAGAGCTTCAGATAATGCCGTCTCAGGGGACTCTCTTCAAACACAAGCAAGAATTTCAACAGAGGCCTTACTGACCTCTGACCTTTGCCCTGGAGGGGTCAAGAGGCTGCTTCAAATGTAAGCTGCTTTGATTTGACAAAATGACCCTAAAAACCCAAAGTCACTATATACAAGAACTTTACCTGGAATTTATAGTGTGACAGGGTGAAAAAAGTGGTGAACATTTGTTACAGTGAATTTACCATGGTAAAAGGGTGCTCTTAGAGTGCCTGAGAGTGGCTTATAGCTTTATTTTTAAGAATTACTTTATTTTAATAGCATTGCATATTGCTTTAAAAATGGAAGCCATAAAGAGTTACATTTAATAATATTAAAAATGGAAGAAAAAACAATTATTTTGGTAAGTAATATAGCTCATCACTCTAGATATACTGTAGGTGGTTTACGGTTGCCAAGGATTTTAATATCGAATATTCTGTCACAGTTGTGCATTAATCAGCAATTTATTTATTTTTTTTCTCCCCAATTTGGTATGCCCAATTCCCAATGCACTCTATATCCTCGTGGTGGCGTAGTGACTCGCCTCAATCCGGGTGGCGGAGGATGAATCTCAGTTGCCTCCGCATCTGAGACCGTCAATCCATGCATTTTATCACGTGGCTTGTTGAGCGCGTTACCACGGAGACGTAGCACGTGTGAAGGCTTCACGCTATTCTCCGCGGCATCCACGCACGACTCACCACGTGCCCCACCGAGAGCGAGAACCACATTATAGCAACCACGAGGAGGTTACCCCATGTGACTCTACACACCCTAGCAACCGGGCCAATTTGGTTGCTTAGGAAAAGGTTTGTGGTTGCACAATATCATTGTGTTTTAATGTTACCAGCCAATAACAATAATCTGAAATGGGCAAAATAACAGCTGATTAATTGATCAATACACTAGTTGGCACACTAGATATAGAATGGAATATTATGAAACATATATTAACCCTTTAAGCTCTGAAGGTGTTTTTAAAGATTTCCTGTTTCAGTGGCATACCCAAAATTAAAGGCTTATAACTAAAAAAAAAAAAAAAAAAACAACAAGAAGAGTCAAGTGTTTGGTATCAGTGTAAAGAAAACTTTTCTAATTTTTTAATGATAGATTACGATAAATTATAATAATCTCAGCCTATAAAAAATGATATTTGGAAAGAGCAGTCAGAACTCCTTAAGAGCGATTTCAATGAACTCTTTGAAACTCTTGGGAGATTGAAAGTTCAGTCGTTTATCAGTGGACCGCTCCCAGCCCGAGGCACAAATATGTTTTCTCGGTTGCCAAGTCTAAACACTTGGCTGCACAAAAGAGGACTGAACTACAATGATAACTTCAATCTTTTCTGGAGTCAATGAGAACTATTTAAATCAGAACGCCTTCACACAAACAAACTTGGTGCAAAAGTGCTAAAGGATAATATCTACTTCTCCCTCCTTCATCCATCTGCAATGTGCACAAATCCACTCAACCTGGATGGCACACAAACACCACCGCAGTGTCAGGATGACCATAGGATAGCACTTCAGCACCTGGATGGACATTTGATCAACAAATTCAACAATAACACAGCGAAGACACAACAACATGGGGCTGAGCCCCACACACAGAGCATACTACAGTCAAACTGTGACGACTTAGAACTTCTCACAGATACAAGACCCAAGGACGATTTCCTGGAAAAAAGCCAAGGGAGCCAAGATAACAACAACATACATCAGCCTCCAGAAACACCAGAGCCACAGTCTCTGTCACCACACACCTTCTCCCTCTCATCAACATCCCCACTTCTGAGCTTCTCTGTGAAAATGGAGGAACTAGTGTATGCTGGTAGAAAGCTCTCCCACTCCATTGCTGCGAGCCCCCAGATACCAACCAAAAAACGGTGGGCCCCTCTACCACCAAAGTCTGCAGGCTCATCTCACCCTCCCTCTGAGAGAGCTCTCCGGCCACTGCCACAATGCAAGGTGTTACGTCCCTCTACAATTAAGCTAGGGGTAAGCAGGGACGTACATAAAAATAATGTGGGACACAGGAACTCCAACTGTGAGTGTGCTGGATTGAATAAGACAGAAGCCTATACCATGAAAATTACAAGTGATGTTTATTACAAAAAGTGACAAATATATATGCAAGAAATAGTCGTTCTGATGTAGTGAAATCCCAGAGTGGCTATATACGATATATACAAAACAAAACAGTTTGCAGAATACAGGGAGGAGGGACATGAGCGGCGCCAAATCAAAGAAAAGAACAAACAAAAACAACAACCCACCTACCTATCTAGAAATGAAAACAACAACACAGAAAAGAAAATTTAAAAAAATCTAAACTACACTAGCTACAAAACCTACAAGAGTAGTGCTCGCTCCTCACCTGATGTGTCTATACAAACAAACCACTACGTATTGCAATATGGAGGTCACGTGATGTACTTCACTGTCCACTCCACTCTGGTCTGGGAAAGTGTTGAAGTAGACCAGTTTGGATGAACAGTTGAAGAGAGTAACAAATACGAACGTCCAGCAACTCAACAATGAAAACAACAAGTCATGTTTAACAAAGTAAAGAAAACAAAAACACACAAAAAACCAAACAATCGAAGTTTAGCACAAACAAATAGTCAAGACAAAGAACAACGGATGTTGATTTTCTAGCAGACACTATCTGGTGATCTTCTTCGTTCCTCGCTAACCCGGGTCTTAATACGCTGGGAGCGCTTCTTGATTGGTGCACAGGAGGAATGATGCAAGTGTGGCAGATGATGATTGATAGGGAGAGTGTCCAATAACAGGTCCTGAGAGATGTGATGGCGAAGAAACATAGGGAGAAAAACACAACTGACAAAACACAGCTCTAGGGATGCAAGACCTCCCCCCTTAAAGAACAAACATCTATATTAAAACATAGTTTTTTTTTAAATATATATATATATATATATATATATATATATATATATATATATATATATATATATATATATACACAGTATCAATAATAAAAAAAAAACATACCTATACTCTAGACAGAGCATCGGCTACAACATTTTCGGTTCCCTTTTTATGACGGATTTCAAGATTGTAGTCTTGAATGATGAGAAACCACCTCATCAGTCTCTGGTTCTGGTTAGACATACGGAACAAGAATGTAAGTGGATTATGATCAGTGTACACAGTTACAGGAAGATTGGAGGAGCCAACATAAACCTCAAAGTTTTGTAGAACAAACAACAAAGCTAAGGCTTCTTTCTCAATTGTCGAATAATTAACCTGATGTTTATTGAATTTGTTAGAGAAATAACAAACAGGGTGATCAATACCCTCAGATCCTTCCTGCATAAGTACAGCACCCACATTACTGGCATCCACGTCCAACTTAAAAGGTAGGGAAAAATTTGGAGCAGCTAACACTGGTGCACTGCATAACAAAGCCTTAATATTGTCAAAGGCATGCTGACACTCTGTAGTCCACACAAAAGCCTTCGAAAGACTGAGCATGTCTGTCAGAGTTGCGACAGAAGAAAAATTCCAGCCATATCCAGAAATCTTCGCAATTCTGTTGGAATGGGAAAATCTCTAATGGTGGAAACTTTTGCTTCCACAGGGCGAACTTGACCTTGACCTACCCGTTTACCTAAATAAGTAACAGTAGCTTTTCCAAATCTCACATTTGGCAAGATTCAGGGTCAATGAAGCATCTTCTAGACGCTTAAACACAGTTTCCAACAAGGACACATGTTCAGGCCAATTAGATGAGTAAATTAAAGTCATCCAAGTAAGCATTACAATTCGGAACTCCTGCTAACACTGGATTAACCAATCTCTGGAATGTGGCAGGTGCATTCTTTAATCCTAAAGGCATTACATTATACTGTAAAAAGTGGTCAGGCATCACAAAAGCAGAAATTTCTGAAGCACGAGGGGTCAAAGGAACTTGCCAGTATCCTTTGAGTAAGTCTAATTTACTGACAAATTCCGCAGAACACAAACTGTCAATACAATCTTCCAGGTAACGGAAAACAATCTGGTACAGCATTCACGCGGCGATAATCAGTACAAAAACGAGCTGCACCATTAGCTTTCTGGACAAGAAGACACAGTGAGCTCCAAGGACTATTACTAAGCCTGGCTAATCCTTTTCAAGCAAATATTGTACCTCTTTTCTCATTACATTTCTCTTCATTACATTAACTCTGTAAGGGTGTTGTTTGATTGGCTGTGCATTATTTACATTGATGTCATGCTACAGCACATTAGTCTGAGTAGGAACATCATCAAAAAAAGCAGGAAATCTATCAATGAGATTGACAATATATTCCTTCTGGTCTGCTGTAAGATATGTAAGAAAATTAGACAAATCTGCTAGTGTTTCAGAATTCAGCAATTTAGCACACTGGTGCGGAACATCACGGAACTTCAGACCATCCCGAACATCAACATGCTCAGGAGAATGTGAACTCACCTCACAGGCAATGGCTATGCAAGAGACCCTTCATCTCTTTTAGTAGAGTGTTCTGTCTGGGAGTCCTCTCTTGAATGATAAGCTTTAAGCATATTAATGTGGCATACTCTCTTCTGACGTTTTCTGTCAGGTGTCTTAACCACATAATCGGTTTCACTTTTTCTCTCCACGGACCAGAAAATCGTGCTGACAATGCTAATCCAGGAAAAGGCAACAACCTCAGCACTTTATCTCCAACTGAAAATGATCGAGAAACAGCAGACTTGTCATTCCTTTTCTTCATGTTAAGGATTCACGTGCAAGAGTGCAAGCATTCCCGAAACTTGCTCACATAATCAAGCACGTTGGTCTTCACACTACCCTTAATCCCTAACATTTGTTCTTTCAGAACTTTCAATGGGCCTCTCAAAGGTATGTCCAAAGACAAGCTCTGAAGGACTGAATTTGAGAGATTCTTATACTGTCTCACGAATAGAGAATAAAAGCAATGGAACTCCCTCATCCCACTCATTCCCTGTTTCCATACAATACTTCTTCAGCATAGATTTCAATGTTTGGTGGAACGTTTCTAACGCTCCCTGACTTTCAGGATGGTACGCACTAGACACACAATGGGTAGTACTGAGTGACTTTATTACCTGTGAAAACAACTTAGAAAGGAAGTTAGTTCCCTGGTCAGTTTGCACAATTTTAGGCAATCCAAAGGAAGAAAAGAACTTACATAAATTTCTAACAACAATTTTGGCTGTAATTTTGCGTATGAGATAGTTTCAGGGTATCTAGTAGCAGTGCACATGATAGTGAGGAGAAACTGATAACCTGATTTCAACCTAGGCAAAGGTCCAACACATTCCACAATTACATGTTCAAATGGTTCACCAAGAACAGGAATCGGTACTAGAGGTGCGAGTGGAATTAAAACATGGCATGTACAACAGTAATCCACAATATCCCTCTTAAGACCATGCCAAAAAAAATGCCTTAAGATACGATTGTATGTCTTGGTTATCCCCAAATGTCCAGACAACAAATGATTATGGGCAAGTTACAAAACTTGCTGTCGATAAATAGTAGGAACTATTACCTGGTACACTACATTCCACTCTGACTCAGTAGTAGTTCTGGTATGCCATTTCCTCATAAACAAGCCATCTTCAATTACATATGAAGCATCCTTCTCTTCACCATTAACAGCAGCCCTGAAACATTTTAACAAAGAAGAATCATTTTTCTGAGCTTCAACAATTTGTTCATGAGTCACAGACAAGTTTAAAGGACTACACTCTGTAGTTTCCTTCCTTGGAAGATCATCTCTGGGTTGGGTTTCAGCAATCTCAACAGGTTCTGTATCTGTACACAAAAAAATAATCAGACAGTAAAACTTGGTCCAATTTCTTTGACTGAGCATGTGTCACAGCACAAGCGTGAAAGACGCTAGGATATATGTGAGCTAAATCATCAGAATCAGGCTGAGTAATTGGAACATCTAGCACTTCCAACACAGGTAAAACTTTACCTCCGGCTAAATCATTACCAAGATAAAAGATATTCCTTTCACTGGTAATGTCGGCCAAACTCCTATCTTTATTAATCCTGTCACCAAATCAGACTGCAGATGAATGTGATGCAGAGGCACCTTCATAATCTCCATACTAATGCCCTGCACAAGAATACTGGCACCAATGGATGACTGATCTGAAAAAGGTAACACATCAGCACACAAGAAAGCCTGTGCAGCTCCCGTGTCACTTAACATTTGAATTTCCACCTGATGCTCCAGCTTACCAGTAAAGGAAATTAACCCTTTCAACAGAAATGGTTTGTAGGTGGGATCTGGCAACTCTTCAGTCTGTCTGGAATTCATACATTCAGATACAGTATTTACCAGCGCCACCTCTTTCTGCTGCAGTGTCTGTTGAATTTTGCGCTTTGACATCAAGCAATAAGCTATCACATGTCCTGGCTTGTGACAGTAGAAACATTCCTGTGTCTTTTTAATCTTTTCATTAGTCTGTTTAGCCTGTGAAAAGTGAGATGACATCTTGACAGGGGAATTCTTTTCAGTCTGGGCAACAGTAAACCCATTTTTGTGCGTAAGCACAAATTCATCAGCTTGTACTGCAGCTTGAGATAAAGTTACAACTTTCTGCTCATTTAGATAAAGCACTATGCGTTCAGAAAGACACTGTTTGAAATCCTCAAGTAGCATTAATTCTCAGAGTGAGGAAAAATCATCAGCCTTACTAGCGACACACCATTTATCAAACAATATTCCTTTTTCTCGTGCAAATTCAACAAAAGTCTGGCTAGCGTTTTTCTTATGGTTACGAACTTTCTGCCGATAGGCTTCTGGAATTAACTCGTATGCACATAGTATTGCCAATTTCACTACGTCATACTTCAAGCCATCTTCCACAGACAGAGTAGAGTAAACCTCAAGAGATTTACCTGACAGTTTACATTGCAATAACAAAGACCAGACATCTTTCATCCAACCTAATGACGTGGCTATTCTCTCAAAAGCATTGACGTAGCTATCCACTTCTGCTTATCTGAAGTTCGGCACTAAAGCTTAATATGTTTGCTTACATCAAAAGTAGTTGAGGTCGAAACAGTCGATTTAGCACCACTGGCCGAGTGGAGATTTTACGGGAGAGCAGAGACTGAAGCAACCTTCATCACATCTATCTCAAACTGACGAAGCTTAACCTCCTTCTCGGCTTCAAATTCGAGCCTGCGGATCTCGAGATGCAAATCAAATTCAACTTGCCGTACCTGAGCTCGCTCTTGCACCTCCATACGTAGTCTTGCAAGTCAAACTTTTACTTGCGCTTCCCCTTTTGAACTGGGGGTACTTGGTGAGAATGGCTCAAAGGGCGGTAAGACTGCTCTGGCTTTGGCCTCCGCCTAAGTCACAGCAGTCTCTTCCTCTTTTCCCAGCTCTTTGCTCACACTAATTCACACAGCATCACCAAGTGGATCTGTCTCTCCATCTATATCAACCAGTTCCAAAATAGCCAGCTCAAGCAGCCAGTTTAAATTTTAATTTGTCTTTTGAGTGATTGCTTACCTACAGAAATACGGAAGTTGCAATTTCTAACAAATGATCTTTTCTACACTTTTCAAATTCCTTGAGTGATGGATTCTCAAGGAAGTTCTGCAAATTAAACACCATGGCTACACTTGCTAATGAGCAAATTACTAACAAAGTAGAACCAAGCATTCAACCTTAACTATAATCTAACCACTACTGTACTTCCTACTGCCTCACATAGCTCAAGCTCTGCAAATTCGACCAGCACATCCAACAATCTAGAGTTAGTTACTGTATTCCACATCCAGGAATCTTTTAATATCCTGGACGAGCCACCAATTTATGTTATGACCCTCTAGAATTAAGCTAGGGGTATTGAGGGATGTTCATAAAAATAATGTGGGACACAGGAACTCCAACTGGGAGTGTGCTGGATTGAATAAAACAGAAGTCGATACTGTGAAAATTACAAGTGATGTTTATTACAAAAAGTGACAAATGTATACGCAAGAAATAGTCATTTTGATGTAGTGAAATCCCAGAGTGGCTATATACAATATATACAAAACAAAACAGTTTGCAGAACAACAAACAACTGATAACAGCTCTCAGTGATATGTGTCTACAGTAGCAGCAGGAACCCGCTGTGCCAGTAGCTTTTTCAATATCTGTTATGTTAAGTGATAGGAAGAATAAGGCTCTCTCAATACATATGGTATGCTGATCTAATCTGTTATATATTGTACATCAGCCTGACATTACTGTAGGGCCAAAAACACATACTGTCAAGTTAGCACTTTTAAACATCCGCTCACTAAAGAACAAGTCATTTTTAGTCAATGACCTCATCACCACAAACAACCAGGACTTTATGTTTCTAAATGAGACTTGGTTATATAATAGCTGCAGTGCAAAAGTCCTCAATGAATCAGCCTCTCCAAACTTTACTTTCATGAGTGTCTGTAGAGCTGTTAGGAGAGGTGGAGGGTTAGCTCAATATTTAAAGATGTCTTTCAATGCAAGCAATTGTCACTTGGTGATTACTTGACCTTTGAATATCTAAGTATTGTACTAAAAGTTGCTCCACACATTCTATTTATAATTATTTATAGGCCTCCAAAATACTCTCCTGGCTTTGTTGATGATTTTACAGAACTGTTATCAACAACTTCCTCTGAATTTGACTGTATTGCTATTGCTGGGGATTTCAACATTCACACAGATAATCCTGAGCACAACACTGCAAAAGAACTCACAGTAGTTTTAAACACTTTTGATCAGACTCAACATGTAGATGGACCCACACACAATCGCGGACACACTCTTGATCTGCTCATTAGTAAGGGTCTGCACATTTCGTCCACTTTTATTAAGGACGTTGCGCTATCTGACCATTTCTGTATTTTCTTTGAAATATTGATTTCTCCCACCACTGAAGTTAGATCTGTCTCGGTCAAAAAGGGGTACATAAATGAGAATACTAGTGTGCAATTCATCTCTGAAACCGAGTATATCCACAGACTGTGTTGATGTTCTCGATAACTTTAACTCAAAAGTAAAAAATGCTATTGATGGCATTGCTCCTGTAAAGGTCAGGGCAATCACTGGCAAGCGTAAAGCACCTTGGAGAAACACTACAGCAGTGAAAAACATGAAAAGAAAATGCAGGAAAGCAGAACAAATATGGTGGATAACACAACTTGAAGTCCATTATAATATCTATAAGGACAGCCTTCATGCTTTCACTCTGGAACTAGGCACAGTTAGACAGACCTTCTTCTCAAACATTATACAAATTTTCATCTTTTTTCATGAAGAAGATAAATGATATTAGAATGGCGATCAGCTCTTCCTCATGTTGCACTGAGGTCAGACAGCACCCACCACAAAAACTTCAGAAATTAGACAGCATGTTTGATTTTGAGTAAATTGATGGTAAAACCCTGGAAGAAATAGTACAGCATCTTAAAACGTCAACCTGCCGTCTTGACTCACATCATTTTTCAAAAATGTGTTTAGCTGTCAGAAAAAGATCTGTTAGAAATAGTAAACGTGTCACTCCTTTCAGGGATGTTTCCGAAGTCTGTGAAAACTGCAGTTGTCAAGCCCCTTCTAAAAAAGAGCAATCAAGATAACTCAATATTGAACAACTACAGACCAATTTCAAATCTTCCTTTCATAAGCAAAATCATTGAAAAGCCTGTTTTCAATCAGCTGAACAAATTCTTAATCTCGAATAGATACATGGACAATTTCCAGTCTGGTTTCTGACCCCATCATAGGACAGAGACGGCACTCATAAAGATCCTTAATGATTTTCGGCTAAATACTGATTCAGGCAAAATATCAGTGCTGGTATTATTAGATCTCAGTGCTGCTTTTGACACTGTTGACCACAAAATACTCCTAGACAGATTGGAAAACTGGGAAGGGCTCTCTGGGATGGTCATATCTAGAAGGGAGGGGTTACTATGTGAACATAGGTAACTATGAATCTGAGTGGACATCCAGGACGTGTGGAGTCCCGCAAGGTTCAGTTCTTGTACCGCACCTGTTCAACCTGTATATGCTCCCACTAGGCCAAATTATGAAAAAGAACCATATTGCGTACCATAGCTATGCAGACACACCCAGATCTATCTAGCCCTATCGCCAAATGACTACAGCCACATAGATTCACTGTGCCAGTGCATTGATGAAACAGTTGGATGTGCCGAAATGTCCTTCAGTTAAACAACGACAAGCAGAGGTCATTGTATTTGACAACAAAGGTGAAATTCCCAAGGTGAATACATACCTTGACTCCAAGGGCCTAAAGACAAAAAATCAAGTAAGGAATCTTGGTGTCATTATGAAGTCAGACCTTAGTTTCAGTAGTCACATCAAAACTAAATCAGCCTACTATCAACTAAAAAATATAGCCAGAATTAGATGTTTTGTGTCCAGTCAAGACTTAGAGAAACTTGTTCATGCATTCATCACCAGTAGGGTGAACTACTGCAATGGACTTCTTACCAGCATTCCCAAAAAGACCATTAGACACCTGCAGCTCATTCAGAATGCTGCTGTCAGGATTCTCACCTGAACCAAAAAAATCTGAGCAAAATATTCCAGTCCTCAGGTCTTTACACTGGCTTCCAGTTACATTTAGAATTGATTTTAAAGTACTATTACTCGTTTTTAAATCACTCAATGGACTAGGACCTAAATACATTTCAGATATGCTTGTTGAATATAAACCTAACAGACCTCTCAGATCATTAGGATCTGTAATCTGTAATTAGACATACAGAGGGTTCACTCAAAACAAGGTGAGACAGCGTTTAGCTATTATGCCACCCACAGCTGGAACCAGCTTCCAGAAGAGGTCAGATGTGCTCCAACAGTAGCCACATTCAAATCAAGACTATAAAATGCATCTGTTTAACTGTGCATTTACTGACTAATCACTGTGCTGCACTTACTGATTGCACTGCATAATTTTATTTCTGTATTCTTTTTCTTTTTTTTATTAATTTTAATCATTTTTACTTATTTATTTAAATTCATTTTATTACTTTTTAATCTCATTTCTTGTTCTTAATTGGTTTTAAAATTTATTTTATCTTGTATTTTCTTTATCATTTATATGTAAACCACTTTGAATTGCCATTGTGTATTAAATGTGCTATATAAATAAACTTGCCTTGCCTTGCCTAAGAAACTGATAAAAATAAAATAAAAACAATCACAAAAAATTGAGCCAAAAATTTACTTTTTTTCTTATTTTTCTGATTTCACATTATATATCTCTGGGGGTAATTAAGGTGGCCACGAAAAACTGCTTTTGTTTTGTTCCCAATCATGTCAACTGTATCTGAGAAAATTTTTGTGTTGATACGACAAAGCAATCAAAAGTTATAACATTACAAAAATAATTGATCATAGTGTCCAAAAACATCTCCATGTGTCCAAAAGCCTCTCCAAACAAATAAAACATAATAATTGTACATAAGAACTAATTACACATGCAAACACAACAATGACTAAAGGTTTGTATAGCATGCAGACATGATTTTAGTAATGAGATTTCACAGAATGAGTTTCATTCTGTGTCATCTGAGTCATCATTGTGTCTGTGTCATGTATTTGGCGCCATCTCCTGGTGGTCATATGTAACATTGTGCTTCATGTGGATTATCTAATGATCTATACATCTGATTATCTTGTGTGTGGACTCGTTTGAAAGATAATCACCTCCTCTAAGTAACAGTATGTGATATTTTGTGCTCCGTTTATATTTCGTGACATTATAAGCGAAAACGCGGCATATAAGCAACACCAACTTAATTGTGAAAGACATATACTTATCTATTACTCGCTATATTTTTGTCTGTGAGTAAAACAAATAGGCTGGTTGTATTCTACTCTTTCAGAGCTTTCCAACAACATATGACACATGACTATTTGATCAGTTTGATGTTTTTACTGATTGCAATAATATGTACAGTGTATCAAAACGGAACATTTCTGATTTGTCTGCGAATTTTAAAGTACTTGTTCAGTTTTGGTCATAATGTCTACATGCATTGGAAAGTAGAGCTTCTAAACTTTCAAACAATACCTATTTAGTGTTGCTCAAGACTGTAGTTATTAATATTTTCAGGATTATAGTTTTTTCTCATGGGCCCATCTGAGCTTAAAGAATTAAATGTTATATAATAGATAAAGTTCATTATATTCAATATTTAGGCATTTTTGCCATCGTATTATATATGTTTGGGCCTGCGGCATTTTGACACGAACCCTGGTTAATTTCCTGCTTTAATTAACCCATTCACAGTTTTCCTATAACAGCAACTCTGTGGAAGCCATGCAGGTATTTTTAATCAAATAAATAATTAACTTGATTTAATACTTGATGGGACACATCAGGGGAAAAATCCAGAATCCAGGTTTTTCCTCATCGTTCTAGATGAATATTTTACTACAGCTGTGCGATGACATCATGAGTGATGCTGTTAAAGTCATTAGGATTATAACACATTTCTCAGTTGGTTTGCCAAGCCTATATCGTACATAGTGCTCAAATGATACTGCAGCAAATATCACCTTTCTGGACGGTCAAAATAAAAAAAGAAATTAAAAAAACAAACAAAACAAATAACAAAATGCAAAACAAAACAAAACATTATAGGCCCTATTTTAGCACTACGTCTTAAGCACAAAGTCAGTGTGCATGCTGCATGGCCATGAAATTTTGATATTTTCGTGCAGGAATGCGCAAGGGGGCAAGTAGTCTCAGCCTCAGATGGCACCCCAGGGACCGCCTACAGTCCGTTCTCTGACCGAATCAGATTTCTGGCAGATCTTGTGAAGGCATAAAAACACCGTGAGAGAAATCATGTCCTTAGTTTGTATCTTAACTTACATTATTAAAGAGTTTTATGGTAAACAGATGTTCAGTGTGTGCAGCACATCAAAACATAAATAAACAGGGTGGTAACAGCAAAAGCACTTGTCGAGTATTGAGTGTTGGTCAGGATCATGTTGGGATTAGAATTCTCTCTTTCCCAGAAATCCAGTGAGCTGTTTTCCCCTTTGACATGGCACCTATTATTCTAAAATGTAAAAAAACAGTAAAAATAATCACTGAGTAGGTGTGTCTAAACTTTAAAACTTTAAGCTCAAACAGAACATTGAAGATATATGGCTACAGGTTTCTGGCATGGCATATTCTATACGTTTGGTCTGTTCTTCATTATATGTACATGAAACATCCTCGCAGCTCAGCAGAATCAGTCTTTCATGTGCTCTAGTCCAGATCTCCTCTGCAGAGTTTAACCAGAAACACTCCAAAGCCCTTGGTGAGGTCACGGGGCAGCTTGCCAGTCTGGAATATCTAATAAGTGACAAAAGGGAGGAAAAAGAGAAAACGGTAGGATCTGTCTATTGGCAAACCAATGAGTCACTGTTTGGTTTTACATTGTTGAGGTTACATGGTTTAAAAAGTGTAGAGAGATCATGTGAGAAGCAGAAGTATTGCAATGATGGACTTAAAAATGATACAAAACAAGAATCAAAACAAAACATGAAATAAAACAGAACAACAACAACAACAAAAAAGCTTATAACAAAAATAACTGAAACAAAATTAAACAAAACAAAATGAGACATGAAACAAAAACTGAAACAGAAGAGGACATGAAAAAAAACAACAACAACAATAAAACCTAAACAAAACAAACAAAAAACTAGACAAATCAAAACTAAACACGGCACAAAACACAAAATGAAACATGATACAAAAACTGAAACAAGAGAACAAGAAATGAAACAAGAAACAAAACAAAATTAAATGAAACAGAACAAAACAAAACCTAGACAAAACAAGAAACTAAATAAAACTTAAAAATCAAAATTAAACTAAACAAAATGACACATGAAACAAAAACTGAAACAAAAGCGGACAAGAAATGAAAAATGAAATCTAAACAAAACAAAAATCTAAATGAAACAAAAATAGACAAATCAAAACTAAACACGACACAAAATACAAAATGAAATATGATACAAAAACTGAAACAAAAAATAACAATAAATGAAACAAAACAAAATCAAACAGAACAAAACAAGAAACAAAAGAAACCAATCAAATCAATTAATTAGGAAACAAAACACAAAATGACACATGAAGCAAAAACTGAAACAAGAGAACAAGAAATAAAACATGAAACAAAACAAAATGAATCAGAACAAAACAAAACAATAAAACCTATCCTAAACAATAAACAAAATACAAATTAAACACAAAACAAAATGACACATGAAACAAAAACTGAAACAAAAGGGGACAAAAAATGGAAATAACATTGTGAACACACTGAGAGAATTAAACCCACAGCTAAAGTGAAGAGCATTAACTGGCATAGTCAGGAACTAATCGATTGTGACAGACCAGAACTTTATATAAACAGTGTAAGAACTGATCACTGAAGAACACCTCACATGTGGACATGACAGTGTTAAAAAGGTAAAAGGGTCACATGGTAACATGATGCTCAGATCTGTTATTCAAATATAATTAAAAATATAATTCACACAAAACAATTACTTGTAATACATCTCTTCTATGAACATGTTTTCACTTTCTGAGTTCCAAGGCATTTTGATATTTCTCCTGGTGCTTAAAGTAAAAAAAAGTCGTGTAACCATTTAATGGTAAAAATGTCATTATAATATGTAAAAAATACATATATATATATATATATATATACAGCATATTTATATTAGCATTAGTAGTTTGGAATCTATTATTAATATTTCTTAAAAAACAAGCAGTGAAATTTCTGTTTTTAAACATCATTTCAAAAACTTTTTTCCAAATCAAAGTCAGGTGGTGAAACCAACATTTAGGTTGCCATTCTGATGTCTTGTGACAAGAAAACCCATGAAACAGACAAGAGAGCCTCATAACTGTTACATAATTATTATTATATTATATAAAAATGCAAAATTGGTTCAGGTCAAATGGGGTAACCCCAAGAAAACTTTTGTTGTATACACTCACATGTCACATGTATTCATGGTGCAAGGAAAGTATTTTAACGTCTTTTACCTGGTGGTTACACTACTTGACATTTTTAAGTCATTAAATTATTTTTTTCTCTAAATTCTATAAAAAAATAGACCCAAAGATTACATTTCTATTAACTAGACATGTGGGTTTTAGACTAGATTTCTAAAAGATTTCTCATTTTTTTTATTGTCAAGCAAACTTTTGTGTCAACGACCCAAAAGTAGTAATAAGAGTAGTATGTTAGTATATTCTGCACATAGTTCTATAATATAGGGTACTTTCAATGTCCATTGATGATAATTATATATTTTCTAAACATTTTCTTTAGAAATATCCCATTTTATCCATTAAGGGAAGCATGTTATAATATCACACAAATAATCCGTGCACCATGTTTCATTTTGCTTGAAATTGCCATGATGTTTTGTTTATGAAATGAATGTTAGTCAACATGATCTATATTTTATTTATTTTTAGATTCTAAACACTTCAGAAAAATAGTATTTTTTTAGATTAAATTTCACATATTAATAAAGAAAATATTTTACTCGTGTCCACAAAAGTTCGGTCAACTATGTTACTTAAACACCCCCCCCCCGCAACTGAAAAATGGTATATCCCAAAACCATGTGAACAATCATGTGATGTCATTCTCCTCCGTGGGGGGCATTTTGAACACATAATGGCAAGTGTCCTTTCATTTTTTTTTCTTCAATATTTTACCTACAATAGCATATTGTCAAGAAGTACATTGGTTGACCGTCAACTATGTTGGGTACTTGCAATATTTTTATGATTTTAACTCAAATATATATAAAAATTTGGGGTTAACCTGAAAATGACATGTGGTTGGCCAGGCAAGGCCTACCATTGAAATTATTTGTCAAAATAAGGAAATTGTCAACTATGTTACCCTATGTAAATAGGCTACCATCTACGGCCAATTCTTGGGTAACATAGTTGACGTGACCCTACTGTGTCCACTGATGATAGTGATTTTCCATAAATACATTTTGTGTCAAAATTTAAGCCTGTATGTGTCAGAGGACACTGAGGGTGTGTGTGTGCGTACATGCGTGTGAGGATTAGTGATTAAGGGTCATTTTTCAATGATTTTACAAAATTAACTAGATATTGTTCCTTTGCAAGTTAAAACAGAGATCTTTTTTTTTTCTCTCCTGTTATCTCCTCAATTTGGAATACCCAATTCCCAATGCACTCTAAGTCCTCGTGGTGGTATAGTGACTCGCCTCAATCCGAGTGGCGGAGGACGAACCTCAGTTGCCTCTGCGTCTAAGACCGTCAATCCGCGCATCTTATCACGTGGCTTGTAGTGCGCGTTACCGCGGAGACGTAGCGCTTGTGGAAGCCCACGCTATTCTCTGCTGCATCCACGCTCAACCCACTGAGAGCGAGAACCACATTATAGTGACCACGAGGAGGTTACCCCTTGTGACTCTACCCTCCCTAGCAACGGGGCCAATTTGGTTGCTTAGGAAGCCTGACTGGAGTCACTCAGCACACCCTGGACTTCAGGGTTGGGAGTCAACGTCTTTACTCGCTGAGCTACCCAGACCCCAAAACTGAGATCTTCTTATGTAAATGGTGTCATTGTATTTTGTGATATTGCTTTTTCAACTACGTTACTATCACTGTCAACTATGTTACAGCTGATTTATTTTTTTACAGTTCAAATAACAAGAATACTACTGCTGATATCCTTCAAGGCATATTTTACATCCACAAAGGTTAGTTTTGCATTACATCTCTTAAAACTACCAAAATTATATTCAAGGCAGATTTATGATTAAACAAAAAACGCTGAAAATATCACATGAATATCTGCAAAAAAAAAACAACAACATACAATTCTTAAAATTATTTTAAAAACATTACTGCACATATGGCAGAATAGACAAAAGAGCTCTTAATTATGTGTGTTACATGAAGTGTAGCATGTAATCAGTGTCTGTAATGACATGCAGTTTGTCTGTAACATAGTTGACAAACTCACTAGAGAAAACATCCTCTCTCTTATAATATCAAAAAGGTGTTTAATGCTTAAGTTTTGCAACTAGCAGATATGTTACATTGAAGAAATATATTAACTTAAACCAATAGTTGTTTTATTGAGAAATCACTTTGTTTTTGTACTTTCTTTGTTGACATGAAATGTACCTTGAATTACACAATGAGCCAGTTCCTTCACGGGCTACAACAGACAAACACAGGACTACAGATTAGGCAAAGAAGAAAAGGGATTATTTTATTACTTCAAAGTATGTACAGGTTCTATTCATGGAAATAGCAGAACATACGGACTATATTATGTACAATATGTTTGTTTTTTACATTGACTTTACAGGAAGTTTCAAAAACATGGACTTGCTAATACATGGAAAAACACACATTCTCGCAAACAAATGAAGCGTTGCACACATAAATAAATATTAACATTCCACAACAAATAACTCTACAGCCAAGAACGTGAACCGTTTCTATTAAAAACAAATACACATAAGTTATATTTGAATTAATAAAACAACTCTCTGTTAATCGTATAATTGAATATTGCTCACATATTAATAAGGGGCAACAGATGGATTTCAGTTGCGACTGTAGTGAATTATTTACACTTGTAAAATCTTCTAAATGCATCATCTTAGGTGCCGTGTATGAGCTTCTTTTGTTTGAATAATCGTATCTTTTTGCATCTAATTAACTGCATTCTCTTGAAATAGGCATTATCACATGATTAATCAAATATAAACCATTTCTTACTGATTACCCGGCAAAAATAACTATATTGTGACATACTTTCAACAATATATAAATCGCTCACACTGCCCGTAATAGTTGCTTTAGCATTCAGTTCACACTTGTTTTTCTTGTAAAACACAAAACAAATGGTTGAATTTCAGTTTCTTCCTGTTCGTCCAACAGTAAGCAACTTACATTCATAAAGTTCACACAAGTCGCTCTGACTTTAACTGTCTGCAAGTGCATGTTCACAGAGGAAAGCTGTGGAAAAGTTCATGGTGATTTGTAAATCAACGCTGTTCTAGAACACAGTGTCGAGCTTGAGGAGAGACTGAAGCTCAGACGTTTAGAGAGGAGATGATCGAACAGTTTTCATGACGAGAGCGTTGATTAAAAGTCTGCCGTGTTTCTGGCGTGATCAGTGCTTCTCTAATGCAGACTTCTGTTGGTGCTGCTGATGATGTCGAGATTCTGTGACGAATAAAAACGTTCCTCAATTATAAATCAAATTATAAATGACATGTATTATAAACAAGGGGGGACCTTTTTTACAAATTAATTTCCATGACCTTTTCAGGTGTTTGTTATTTTTCAAGTTGTTTTGGTTCAGATTGATTTGCTAACGCAGCGTTTCTTAAAGTGCGGTGCTTATTTTAAGGGGGGTGCAAATTTCTGTCCTGTTCTCAAATCTCTTTCACAAATTCAAATTAGTCATGACGACAATACAAAGAACCAATGTGCACCTTTTTCTCCTTATATGGCACCCGTTGCATTCACTGCGCTGCACTTATGTAAACAAACATGTTTACAAAGCATGCACGACTGCGTGCAAGATTCGAGGTCAATTTTAGTATATTAAAGGAATATTGCAGGTTCAATATAAGTTTGACAGCATAATGTTGATTACCACAAAAATACGTTTTATCTTGTCCCTCCTTTTCTTTAAAACAAGCAAAAAATGTGTTCCAGTGAGACACTTACAATGGAAGTCAATGGGGGTCAATTCATAAATGTTAAAATACTCACCGTTTCAAAAGTATAGACATAAGACGTAAACAATATGTGTGTTAACGTGATTTTAGTGTGATACAATCACTTACTAACTGCATCTGTGTAAAAGTTATAGCCAATTTTATAACTTCCTTGCCATGACGATGTACTGCAACACTGTAAACCCTAAAACAAACGTAAAAACACAGGCGGGTCCAAAGGGGGGCGCTATATCGTAAAAAAAAGTTTACATTTTAAATGTCTCCGTATACATATGTGGTAGCATTTGAAAGCTTACAATCTGAACTTTTCATAGATAACCATCACTTCTGCATTTATGTTCCTTAAAATAACAAATCATTCGCGTTGAAAATGAGCGCCCCCTAGAGGTAATGGGGTAGAAATATTTATATGACAATAAAAGTCCTTCACATAGCACCTAAATGGACAAGTCATATATCAAATGAAAGCTCTCAATCTCAGGAACATGATTGTATAGTTAATTTTGTTGCCATGATACCACAGTTCAAAAGATTTTCAAAAGAATTACAAAGTGAAATATAATTTCTGTAAGTCATCAAATACAAACGTCTCTTTTATGCTCCGATAACTGCTGCTGTAAGCCCTAAATAGCTCAAAACATTACAGTATATCTGCTTTTACCGTTCTAAGTTAAAAGCAGTTTTCTAAAAAATGTGCCATTGTTTACTTGTCTGTGAGCTTGCTTGGCTGAATAATCAAATGTTACATCTTAGATGTCCAGAACAAAATACAGTATGCCATCCAGGAGGAAAAGCATGCTAAATAAATCATCAGACTATTTATACAAAATGTCATACAACATCACAAAGGGGAGGATCTCAGCTTTCTGATGACACCTAGATTTGAGCTTGTAGTCCACTCAGAGGCCGAGATATTCAATGAAACAATGAGGGTGGTGCTTGAACTGAAAATTAGACTGAATGTCTATGGACGAGCACATCTGTGAGGGCTAAAATGCGTTAGAGCGCCACCTACATTTCAGATCTGTATATTGTGATGGAATGTGATAGAGAAAAAAATATTTTTTCTAGTGCTTTCTGCCATCTAGTGGAATAAAATAAGACTATTTGGCAGGAGATGAGGTGAACAGAACCAGAATTACATGTTTACAAATTTCTGCCTTTATCCCGCCAAAAATTGGCCCCATTCACTTCCATTGTAAGTGTCTCACTGTAACCTCCATTTCTGCTTTTTTTTTAAGGTGATAAGTGAAAAGGTCCCTGCTACTTTTAAGATTGTTTGTATGCCTTTACACAAACCAAAGCAATACACTTCCTCTGGTAACAAACAGCGTATAGTGACTTTAAATCACAGTAGTGGGTTTGTTTACTTTGTTGTAGCGGCGGTCGGTTCGGCGTCTGGAAGATCTTCATTGTCGCAGGACCTTCTCCAGCGGCCGTGATCACCTGAACCTCTAACCTGTAGAATGAAGCCGCTCGAAGGTTTGACACCACCAGCAGATTATGATCCTGACAAACAACACAAAGCGCAAAGTCACTACTGAGACGACTCAAAGATGGGCACGATGTATCACAATCAAGTTCATTTAGATGGAAATTCAAGAAGAGAAGCTCTAGTATCACATCCGGGTACATACAATCATACTACCCCACCCGACCGCACACCAGAACACAAAACTATAAAGTAAAGAATGTTCTCCAGGAGATGTTTTGACATGAGGCGTCTCACAGCATCTTTATTTGATGTTTGTTATTAGTTCATTGGAAGCATTTCAGCTTTTTCTCATTCGAAAGAATAAAACAATCACACAGGCATTCATAAACATGTCCATCGAGTCTAATTAATAAATGAAACCAATCTGATAACTGTCCTCAATATTCTCTCGGAAGAGAAAAGATCTAAGGAATTTTATAAAATCATTTGGACAGAAACTTCTCCCTCTGGACAGAGTGAATATGATTTATTTCTGTCTGATTGGAGTCAATTAAGGCCACACTGAACACACAGCTGTAAATCCGAATCATAATAATGTGATTGTGCCGTGTGAGGAGTATTTGTTCATGAAGAGCGTCTGGCAGACGTTTGACTGCTGATCAGAGAACAGAGAGATTCTACTAACAATATTAACAATTATACAGCAGTTATTTCTGGGTGTCTAATCTGATTGGACAAGCAGTACCCATATCTGCTCGTCTTGGTGCTTCACATGAAACCTGTCAAGAAAATGTTCTGTTCATATTAAACCACAAATCAAAACAATGAAAATGCAATTACACTTTGCATAAAGAACATGAAGCTTACATTTAGGACCAATACGATTTTTTGCATTATTTTCAGGACACTTACACACATTTTACTTTCCAATCCTTTTTACAGCAATGCGGCTGAATGTTTTACTTTTACTATTCTCATTGTTTTACATGATGATTCTCATTACCGTAACACAGGCCCCGTTTCCACCTGGTATTACGATGCGTCTCGGGTGATCCGATCACATGTGGTCAGGTGATACACATCGCTGTTCACACCTGATCACTTAAATGTGTCTCCTGTGACCACATGTGTTCAGATTTGGAGGGGAGGGTCTCTGTTTCATGATGACATATATCAATCACTATGTTACTGTGTTAATGCATGATAATAAAGCACAACAAAGTAAGTAAAGCCAAAGAAAGCGCGAAAAATAACGCCACGCTGTTTCTCCCAGATGCGGTTGAAATTTAATCTAAGCACAAACGCAACATGTCAAGCAGAATTATCCGTTATTTTAGTGGATTACCTGTATTAAAGGAGCTTCAGGTGTTCATGCTTCTCGTCTGTGTTGATATCAAACACACTGAAGCTCTCGTGATTGTGCATGTATCTGCTTTTTTTAATTTTCCAATCTGATGTTATTTCCGTTTAAAGCCGCTCGTAACCGGCAGACTTTAAACTCTTGTTTTAGCACAGCGGTTGATTGACAGGTGAGGGGCGGAGCTTCACTGCTGCCGGGACGCATACAGGACGGATTTGCATTTACACCTCAAATGCAATGCGGTCACATGCGTTTTTGACTACATATGTGTGTGGATTTTGTGATTCGATCACAAAACGTTTTAGACCCTGTTTTGAGCTGTATTTAGGGCTGACCACATGTGATCGGATCACCTGAAACGCATCTTAATAACAGGAGGAAACAGGGTCAGAGTGTTTTTATTACCCACCTTACATTTAAAAAGATGCAGTTGTACAATTATTTATTTTTTATTAAAATCAGCTAATTTTAAATGTGCAATTTAACAAATGTATGTTCAATTGTTTCTTGTTGCGGTAATGATAACTGGGGGACAAAATGTGCGTAACTGCCATGAAAATAATGTCACAATGAAAAAAATCTAAATGGCTCTAAAAATAGGCTTTATTTTCTGTACATTTAGGAAAATTAACATTTTTTTTTTTTTTTTACTCGTATTTCATTTTAAAAGATGCTGTTATACAATGATTTTTAAATTTAAATCAGCAAATGTTTAAATGTACAATAATTAAAATAAATGTCCTCGTCGCGGTAATGAGAATAACAAAACAAACATCTTTTTTTCCTCATTACGGTAATGAAAATTGGAGGGTAATATGCATGTAACTGCCATGAAAATAATGTCACGATGAAAAACAAAATCTTAATAGTTTTAAAAATTAGGCTTTATTTTCTGTACATTTAGGAAAATAATGTTTTTTTGCATTGTGGCATTATTTTCAGGACACTTATGCACATTTTACTTCCCAATTCTCATTACCACAATGCAGCTGGATGTTTTACTTTTACTATTCTCATTGTTTTAAATGATGATTCTCATTACTGTAACAAAGTAGTTTTTTTTCTATATTACATTTTAAAATTTGCTGTTATACACTGATTTTATGAAAATCAGCAATTTTTTAAATGTACAATTAAAAAATGTTTTTCTCATTACGGTAATGAGAATTGGGAGGTCAAATGTGTGTAACTGCCATGCAAATAATGTCACAATAAAATAATTCAATCGGCTCTTTAAATAGGTTTTATTTTCTGTACTTTTAGGAAAATAAAGATTTTTTTGCATTGACATTATTTTCAGGATTTTACTTTCCAATTCTCATTACCGCAATGCAGCTGGATGTTTTACTTTCACTATTTTCATTGTTTTCGATGATGATTTTCATTACTGTAACACAGTCTTTATTTTAACCCGTATTACATTTTAAAAGATGCTGTTGTACAATGATTTCTAAATTAAAATCATCACTTTTTTAAAAGTTCAATAAAAATTAAAATAACATTTCTCGTTGCGTTAATGAGAATAACAAAATGATCATTGCAGTTATGATAATTGTGCTTAACTGAGTTGTGTTGAACATCATTCTCTAATTCACAACAAGACAAACCTTCCCACGAGGGCTGGATGATAAAGCTTCACATTGATATTCATAACTTGATCTTTTCTGTATTTTCTCTAAAGTGGCTTAAAAGTTTTTTTTTCCCCAATCTGAGGAACCATTATTTCAACCAAAACAGCCACTGAAGCCAAGAAGATTTCAAATATTTAATGCAAATAATTGATTTACGGAGAATAAATCTAATTAAGAACTCTAACGGCAATTTTTGCAACAGAACTTTAAATCAGAGACGCTATTGAAACATCTCTCTCTGATGAATCTCACAAGCAAGTCTCAAGACAAGGAAGAATTTAAAAAAGCACAATTAAATCAATGCTATTAATCAATTATATTCACAATGTTGCTATTATCAGCAAAATCATTGCAAATACATTGTGAACATTCAATGTATATTCTACATGCCAAGTCGACAACATGATACTGTGGCCCAAAAACAGATGATTGGATATCATATATTACAGTCTTGGATTAAAATGCCATCAATTTTCCATGAAAGCATGAGCCAAGAACATAAATGTACATTAAGTGTGATATCTGTCAAGTCGTGGGAGAACAGCGTGAATCGAGGCGACTTACAGGTGGCAGAATCTGCGACTGTGAAATGATGCTGTTTGGCAGACTGTTCTGGCGGCTTTCCGTGGTAATCTCTGCCCATGTGACCTGGAAACCTGTGATTGGCTGATGTGGTTGGAGACGTGACACCCTCCAAAGGAAATGAGCCGTCACGTTGCCACCATTGAAGGTAAACGACGCGGTCAGATTTTCAGGCTTTGCCAAAACTTTTGATGGAGCTGGAGAAAACAAGAACAATATAAAAAAAAACTGTGTCTATAAAAAAAGTCTATGGGATATTTGATTGTCCGTCACAGCAAAACTGTAATTCCGATCAGTTAGGAAAGTCAGAGCAATCCGAGTCAGAACATTCCAAAGGTCTGCGCCAAGTTTGGTGGATGTTGGCAGAAAGCTATAGGAGGAGTTACAATTGATCATTTTGGTCTTAGTTTAGGGATTCAATCCTAAACCAAGTCTGTAGAATAACAGTATGTTGGCTTTGTCAAATATCAAACAACATGTCGAGGGAACAGTGAAATCAAAAGAAGACTCTTTTTACATAATAATACTACCTAAACTTCACTTAAGCATTGAAAAAAGAAAATGTTTATTTTTAAATGAAAACCCCGTGAGTGGATTTTGAAATTGACTGTATACAGTACGTCCACATTAATCCGGATACATTTGAAAACGGCGTTTTCGTTTTCTAAACGCTCTCCGTCCACACTGGCGTTTTAAAACGTTTTCCAAAAGTTTCTTGTCCACACTGAAACGTATTAAAACGCTTAAATAACCCTCACTACGGTCTGAAATGCAATTGTCCTCGTGTTCCATTGGCGGACAGCAATTCCGAGTAAACCTCCCGTCGTCTTTGAAGGAATGCAAAGTTAAGGTTGTACAAAGTAACATTTATCTTTACCAACACTATCAAAGTGGACACCGCCATCTTGATTGCTTTGCATTTAATGGATCACATGACTGCGTCACATGACAACAAATAAGTCATCGTTTTCAGCTATCTCAGTTTTCCCCCCGTCCACACTATGACGCAAATACGTTGGGAGAGCGTTTTTGAAAAGCTCAGTTTTCGTTGTCAAAAACTCCATCTCAGTGTGGACAGAAGGCCAAAACGTAGAGAAAAAGATGCGCTTTCAAACGAAACCTTATAAGTGTCTACACCAACACATTTGCGTTTAAAAACACATTCATTTTGCTACGTTTTCACCTCATCCACAGTAGAACAGTGAACGAAAATGACGACTTTTGAAAATGCTCTCCATAACTTTGGAAAATGATGAGTTAGGAAACTGAAGTTTTGAAACTAACAGATTAGTGTAGACGTGGTCTTCCTAATACGTTTTCATTTGAAAACTCATTGATTTTGCTACATTTATGCTTGCATCCACAGTGGAATGATGTTTTTCACCACCAAAAACGGAGAATTTTGAAATGTTCCATATTTGCATACTTTGGGAAACAATGATGTTAGGAAACTGAAAACTGAGTTTTGTATTTTGTTTCTTAACGTGATCGCTTTCCAAAGTAAGTGGTAATCGAGAGCGCTTTGAGAGCATTTTTGGTGAAAGAAAAACCATTCTAGTGTGGATAAGAGGCTTTAAACGTAGCAAAATTAATGGGTTTTCTAATGAAAACGTTTTGGTATGGATGTGGCCTCAGATCAGTCAAAATCAGCCAATCCATCTCGGGTGATCCGATCCCCAGTGGTTAGGCGAGACATACGGCTGTTTATACCTCGTAGTGATATCGATGTGATCGATCACCTGAGACAGATGATACCCTCTGAATAGTAACATAAAGGTTTGGAGCCAAGTCGCAAATAGCGTGCATTTCTAAAAGTGACAATGCATTTTGGCAATAAAGTACCAAAAATACCCCCAGACAATAAAGAAGATTGATTTTTGAATTTTTGGACAATTAATTCGCAACACAACCTGAAATGAGAATATCAAAAATAGTTGTGCTGGACTATGAATTTGAGATGCACAGAGATGATTTTTTGGCCGATACCGATATTTTGCCACTTACCTAATTTTGTCATCAGATCACTGTTTTACTTTGGAATTATCCTTTATAAATGTACAGAGAGGTACAAAAGCTTTTTCTCTGTTCTAACAATAGATAATTTCCATTGAACATGGATTGAATCTGTTGAACATGACATGCCAAAATTTTAAAGAGAGACACAATGAAAGATAAATAGAAGATAAAAAGATATAAAAAAATGCTAACATGCTATTAGGCTATTTTGTACTTCTAAACCATTTTTGCACTTCTGTTTTTGCAGATGTTGGGCAAATCCACGGGAAGCTCAACAACACCATGGAAAAATAAAAAGGTTAAACCAAAAGGAACAAAACCCCCTTTTAAATTCTGTATTATAGTGGTATAATGGATCATTGATAATGCAGTGCAGACCGCTAGAGGGCGCCGCTTGCTCACACAGCGCTGAATGCAGAAACTCAGTCTTTTAAGGTTTAGTAATCGTGCAAGGCCATATTGCGATTTCAGTCTTAATTCAATCAGTCATGCAGCATTAATGGATATCATACTGATGTCTCAGAAGTCACAGTCTGCTGATTTCAAAGAGCATTCTCATCATGTAGCCTATAGGTAAGTGCCGCTTTAACAACTGTCATGTCCATTTATGGCGGTTTTTCTGCATTAACGTGAAAACAAGAAAGAATAAAAGTTAAATATTACATGTTCTTAGCAGTGCCAACCCTTCTACATATTGTGGCTATTATTATTTCTGGATTGTGCATTTAAAGAGTTTTTCCAAAGTGTGTTACTAATTAATTAAAAATAAACCATTGGTTTTTCATATTGGCATTTTCATGCTTATAACCGATATGCAGATTGTTTTAATTTGGTCAATAATTGGCCGGTAAATATTGGCAGCCGATACATCAGTGCACCCCTGCTATGAATGAATGTTGCTTACTCGGGTCTCCGGGACAGGCGATGTGTTTCAGGCTCTTACTCCTGAGTGTCGCGCAGGACGGCATTATGAAGGTGGTGCTCTCGTCTTTAGATCTTCGTCTGGCATTCAGCGTGTGAACAGTCACTCTGTACTTACAGGAGAAGAGCAGATGTGGTAGATTGATGTAGTTCTCCTGTAAAAAGAGAAGAACATTTATCAAACAGGTCAGGTGACCTTGATGTGTGAGAGTTCAACTAGATTAACATGTTCTGAGGAAGATTTGAGTGGCGAATGTTTGTGCAAAACCCGCAGCTACAATGCAAAAGAGTCAAAAGACTTCTGCACCCTTTGATATTCTGTTCTCGAGTCCATCCTTCAATATATGTCAGATTTTTTCACCTGTTTTATTGTCCACCAGGCTATCAGTCAGATTGCTTGGAGAAGTAATAGCACACCACATGATACATACGGTTAGGGGTTTTGCTTAAATCACCCTAGAACCCTAGCAACCATCAAGGACACCACAGAAATATAACTGAACTGCTTAATTAATTAATCACAAATTGCCCCGTCTTGGAGAGGTATTAATGTAAACACAGTCTAAAATGAACGTAAACAGTGGGATATAAAAGCATATTTGTATAAAAATATCAGATTAAAGTGTAAATGTAAAAGTGTCTAGTACAATGTTAATATTATTTATCACTTTAAGCTCCGAAGGTGTTTCAGTGGCATACCCAAAATTAAAGGCCTAAGAAACTGCTGAAAAATCACAAAAATAATTGACCCAAAAATTTACTTTTTTCTTATTTTTTTATTTTATTTTATTTTTTCTAATTTGACATTATATATCTCTGGGAGTAAATAAGGTGGCTCCGACAAACTGCATTTGTTTTATTGCCAATCATGTCAACTGTATCTGAGAAAAAACATGTGTTGATACGACAAAGCAATCAAAAGTTATAGCATTACAAAAATAATTTATCACAGTGTCCAAAAACGTCTCCAAACAAATAAAACATAATAATTGTACATAAGAACTAATCACACATGCAAACACAACAATAACTAAAGGTTTGTATAGCATGCAGACATGATTTTAGTAATGAGATTTCACAGAATGAGTTTCATTCTGTGTCATTTGAGTCATCATTGAGTCTGTGTCATGTATTTGGCGCCATCTCCTGGTGGTCATATGTAACATTGTGCTTCATGTGGATTATCTAATGATCTATGCACCTGATTATCTTGTGTGTGGGCTCGTTTGAAGGATAATCACCTCCTCTAAGTAATGGTATGTTTGCGAAGTTATAAGCAAGCGGCATATAAGCAGCGCCAACATTTTTGTCAAAGACATATACTTAGCTATTACTCGCTATATTTTTGTCTGTGAGTAAAACAAATAGGCTGGTTGTATTCTACTCTTTGAGACACATGGCTATTTGATCAGTTTGATGTTTTTACTGATTGCAATAATATGCACAGTGCCAATTTTTTTAATAAATTATCAAAATGGAACACTTCTGATTTGTCTGCAAATTTCAAAGCACTTGTTCAGTTTTGGTCATAATGTCTACATGCATTGGAAAGTAGAGCTTCTAAGCATTCAAGCGAAACCTATTTTGTGTTGGTCAAGACTGTAGTTATTCATATTTTGATGATTATTATTATTTATTTTTTTTTGCTTAAAGGGTTAACTTAAACCATGCAAACTGTGTTGAGTAAATGAAGCTTGATAAACAGCAGGCATTTAAATGCATTCAAACAGAATACTGTGATTCAGAATAGTGACTCAGGAATGCCTCACATTTTCCAGACGTCTAGAAAACCAATGCACACTTCCTAGCAACTAGTGCAGAGCGCAGTAAAGAATGCATCTGCAAGAGCACAGACTTACTGCACCGTACTGAAACAGTGTGTTAGTGCTCCTGTGGGGACGGCAAGATTTGATGAATTTAATCTGCTTCCTGGAAATGTTATTTTAATACATGTGTTTTATTAGGCACTGGACCACATCATCTGAAACAACACTGGCTAATTTGCTTCCAATAATGAAGAGAAATGACTCTTTAGTCCCGTAAGAGGTTGCATTTATGGAGAGCGAGAGGCTTGTTCATACAGATCTTGGCTGATTCAGTTGTGGATCGTAAATACACATGAACACAATGGGGCTTTTAGTGTTTTGTGCATGAAAGATATTACACAAACCTGAGTGACTGATTTCTCTGGTCCTCTGGTCCGGTTGTGGCTGCAGTTTTCAGGCGTCCACTGAACATGGTAACGATTCACAAATGGCTCTGGAAATAAAGTGATACACAGAGTTTAAGATTTCAAAACTGATACAGGATTCTGCATCCAGTTAAACATACAGTAAATAATTACAGCTGGCCGATATAGTTTGAAAATTACACGTATCTCAATTTATGTATTTATGACATTTCATTATTTTCATTTATATGCAACAATATACAAATACATAGCACAAAAAGCAATACTCACTAAGAAATATTTGAAATGCATTTAAAATTGTAATGCATAACAAATGCCACATGGAGACTTTAATGAGTGATGACACAAACAAATCATTCAAACAAATCAGAATACTCCTTAAAGTTGACCAATTAAACTTTTAACAGATATACAGAACGAGCGTTTCTTTAACTGCGAGGAGTTGATTTTTATTAAAACAAACAGATTTCAACTTTTTCTTTGTTATATTAAGGTCTCATTAACACTGAATGGGAAACTTGTTGTCAGATGTTCATCATTTATTTTTTTGTACTTTTCAAATGTCTTTTATGTATAGATTTGACTATTTTAGTCCCAGACCAAGACTTTCAATATTAAACTATGAAAATACATTATAAAAATACTAATTATCACATACTATTTAAAATAGGATAATGTAAACAAAGAGTGAGATAAACGGAAACCATTTCAATATTTATGGTGTGATTTTTTTTTTTTTTTTTTTATAAGTCTTTGAGTTCATGTTGTTTTAAAAAAAAAAAAAAATGTAAAAACATTTAGAGCATTTTCTACAAAAAAAAAAAAATATTTAATGACTTTAAAAATGTCATGTGGTGTATCAAGTAAAAAGTATTAAAATAGTTTCTTTGCACCTTGAATACATGAGTGAACGCAACTTTAAAAAAAGTTTTCAAACATATGTTTCATGGTGAATTTATTTATTTATTTTTACAAATATAATACATTTGTAAGTCAAGAATATCAGGAAGTTTTCTCATGGTTACACCAAATGACCTGAACAAAATGTGCGTTTTCATAAAAATGTCAAAATATTTATATTTAATTATATGAAAAAGCCCCGTTCACACAAGCAATCAGGTAAATTACAGGGAAATCGTTGTGTTACTTTTACTGGTAAAAGTACCAAATGTGCTGTTCACACATGAAACTATTCTCCGTTTTGCTATCATTCACACATCAGCACCAAATGCTGTTTAACTATATGACGCTGTTTGTTGGAAATGACCTCAACACGGCTGCGCCAGAAATGTGGGCTTTTATTTTGAAGTCATGGCGGGGTATGATTCTGTAGCTGAACGTATGCAGTCGGTAATGTTAAATGTTGTTTTTTGCCGAATGTTTTCATTTATGCACTTGCTCGAGACTCCGTCACCATATGTGACGACTTCAAATGAGACTGTTGAACTACACAGAACAAAATGCTGTCGCTAGCATCCGAAGCTGGAGACGCTATCTGCGGCTGAAAAGCACAGTAATATATATGTATTTTACTACTCAGAGGTCTGCGTGAAGAACGTGAGTTCATCAGACAATACATGGAAAATCATTAACTGATCCTTTCAGCTGTCGGGAAATGTATTCGTCAGCTCGGATGAAGAGAAGCACTCTAGTTTCACTATCTGACCAGTTTGTTGACATTTTTCTTTCTTCTGAGTCGCCGGTGTTAAACGGTGCAGAATAATTGCGTCATCTCCGTCAGAACGTTCTTACGTCAGTGCGCCCTGATCTCGTACGAACTCAAAGCGGTAATCTTCTGGCTCTGTTCGCACATACCATCAATAAAGAAATGTATAGGTAATGATACAACTTCGCATTAAGGAAGCAAAATGTACCAGTATTTTCAAAAGGGTCGTGTTCACACACGTGGTAATTTTCTGGAAAAGGCTGTATGTGTGAACGCAACTTATTTTAAATCTTCACACATGCGCGTCTAAAAAGGTCTTTTCTGTTTTATCATTTTTCATAATTATTTTTGAATAATTTATTAGATGTGTACAAAAAGAATTAGTGTCATGTCATTGACCCAAATATAATTTTACCCACAGTTGTGACGTCATTTCCACCACACCAAACAATTTCGACCCTAATAACATTTGTTCAAAAGTTAGTGTACTTGTTAACCAAGTGGACAAAAGTGTCAGTAAAGAGCATGCTTAAGATGAAATATGAGACAAAACGAAGAAAAATCAAGGGAGATATCACTTCTTATTGAGCGTCATTTCCAATCAAGCTGTAATTTTGCCACATTATGCAAAAAAGTGTAAAAATATGATTTGTGTGTATTTACGATACATCACGTTAGCTACATAATTAGTCTTAGCAAGACAAAAGAGTTGGTCATTTTATTTTATTTATTTATTTATTTTTTTAAATGTCATTTCCATCAGCGTCATTTCCAGCACAGAATTCAATTAAACACAACACAGAATATGAGATGTGCTGGAAATGACATAAATCTCCTGTGATGCATGAACACACACTGATGGACATCGTTAGTAGACTAATTAAATCAACTAGTGAGAGTGTGAACTAATTACCTAACCAGACTTTACTTTCTAGAAGTCCTCAGTGCTGAAAGCGCCTCCAGTCGAAAAAACATTTAACCCAAATACATTTAATTTACAGTCCTGGTTGCAGGTTGCACTTCATATTCATGGCTGTGATGTAAACTAAAGGCTACTGGCTTTTAAAAAAGGAACAAGATCTTTGATATGGTCTTGAACTTCCTATTTCAAATGGAAATTCATACGAACACAGGAAAGAAAGCTGTGCTTCATGGGGTCTTCAAGGATAATTCTGTATATTTTGGCAGCTGAAATCTCTGCGTCTCACGCAGCATTAATGATGTCAAATGATCTGTGCCTCACAAATTCAGCAAAAACAACTACATAAATAAGGCTTTTGTTTGACGCACAACTCAAGTTTACATCTAACATTTATCATCCTGAACTACCTGTGAGTATTTCTCAGAATCTGTGATTAAACAAAACAGCAGGACATGTTTTCTCTCACTGGCTGTTACTAAACAGAAGACCCTCACTGTGCTAATCAGCAGTGTTTATGCAGCGCTGCGGGTTCATTATTCATCACGCTGAGACGCCTGGACGTGCAATGATACTATTCAAATTAATAATTGAGTTACAGGGGCTAAGCCCCTACTGAGGGGACTCGATTGCAGTCGGGGAGATAAAAAGTACCTTTTGAAGGCACTGACCCGGAGCGCACGAGGCTCGGAACATTTCTGGAAGCAGAAAAAAGGAATTTCAGCTGGAGGAACGAAGGAAAATATACAGTGTAGAACAAACATGAGCTGCATCTGAAAAGGCTCCTTCACAGACAGATGTGTGAAGGCATCAAGGCACGTTCGAATTCAATGTTTGTGTAACATCCTGTCTACTGAGATTCCTTCACCAGGTTGAATTTTGAAGACAGTACAGATGTGTCATTCACGGCTTATGATTTCACACTATACGGTGTGTGTAGCTCTTCTGCCGGTTGACTCAATAAAAATAGTGTATAATTGAACGTTTCAGAGCAGGTTAGTTTAAAAATATCCATTTGTTTTTGAGTTTTGATTCAATTTCTACTGAGAAATAAGCATTTTAGTGATTCAATATTCACTTGGTTATCTCTTAAACTAACTTGTATTAGTTCAAGATCATCAAACCCTGGCCTAACCCTAAACCCTTATTCCAACCCTAGCTAACCCAAACCCTAATTCTAACCAAATCAAACCCAAACACTAAACCCTAATTCTAAACAAGCCTTAACCTAACCCTAAATTCTAATCCTAACTCATAATTCTAACCCTAGCAAACTCAGACCCTAATTCTAACCCGATACCATAATTCCAACCCTAGCTAACCCAAACCCTAAATCTAACCCAAGCAAACCAAAACTCAAACCCTAATTCTAACCCTAACCCATAATTCTAACCCTAGCTAAACCAACCCCAAACCCTTATTCCAAATCTATCCCATAATTCTAACCCTAGCTAACCCAAACCCTTATTTGAACCCTAGCTAACCCAAAACCTTATTCCAACAATATCCCATAATTCGAACCTTAGCTAACCCAAACCCTCATTCGAACCCTAGCTAACCCAAACCCTAAATCTAACCCAAGCAAACCAAAACTCAAACCCTAATTCTAACCCTAACCCATAATTCTAACCCTAGCTAAACCAACCCCAAACCCTTATTCCAAATCTATCCCATAATTCTAACCCTAGCTAACCCAAACCCTTATTCCAACCCTAGCTAACCCAACCTCAAACCCTTATTCCAACCCTATCCCATAATTCTAACCCTAGCTAACCCAAACACAAACCCTTATTCTAACCCTAGCTAACCCAACCCCAAACCCTAATTCCAACCCTATCCCATAATTCTAACCCTAGCTAACCCAAACCCTTATTCCAACCCTAGCTTACCCAACCCAAAACCCTTATTCTAACCCTATCACATAATTCGAACCTTAGCTAACCCAAACCCTCATTCGAAACCTAGCTAACCCAAACCCTAAATCTAACCCAAGCAAACCAAAACTCAAACCCTAATTCTAACCCTATCCCATAATTCTAACCCTAGCTAACCCAAACCCTTATTCCAACCCTAGCTAACCCAAACCCTAAATCTAACCCAAGCAAACCAAAACTCAAACCCTAATTCTAACCCTATCCCATAATTCTAACCCTAGCTAACCCAACCCCAAACCATTATTCCAAACCTATCCCATAATTCTAACCCTAGCTAACCCAAACCCAAACTCTTACTCCAACCGTAGCTAACACAACCCCAAACCCTTATTCCAATCCTATCCCATAATTCTAACCCTAGCTAACCCAAACCCTTATTTGAACCCTAGCTAACCCAACCCCAAACCCTTATTCCAACCGTATCCCATAATTCTAACCCTAGCTAACCCAAACCCTTATTTGAACCCTAGCTAACCCAAAACCTTATTCCAACAATATCCCATAATTCGAACCTTAGCTAACCCAAACCCTCATTCGAACCCTAGCTAACCCAAACCCTAAATCTAACACAAGCAAACCAAAACTCAAACCCTAATTCTAACCCTATCCCATAATTCTAACCCTAGCTAACCCAAACCCTTATTCGAACCCTAGCTAACCCAAATCCTAAATCTAACCCAAGCAAACCAAAACTCAAACACTAATTCTAACCCTATCCCACAATTCTAACCCTAGCTAACCCAAACACAAACCCTTATTCCAACCCTAGCTAACCCAACCCCAAACTATTATCCCAAACCTATCCCATAATTCTAACCCTAGCTAACCCAAACCCAAACTCTTACTCCAACCCTAGCTAACCCAACCCCAAACCCTTATTCCAACCCTATCCCATAATTCTAACCCTAGCTGACCCAAACCCTTATATGAACCCTAACCCATAATTCGAACCTTAGCTAACCCAAACCCTCATTCGAACCCTAGCTAACCCAAACCCTAAATCTAACACAAGCAAACCAAAACTCAAACCCTAATTCTAACCCTATCCCATAATTCTAACCCTAGCTAACCCAAACCCTTATTCGAACCCTAGCTAACCCAAACCCTAAATCTAACCCAAGCAAACCAAAACTCAAACCCTAATTCTAACCCTATCCCATAATTCTAACCCTAGCTGACCCAACCCCAAACCCTTATTCCAACCCTATCCCATAATTCTAACCCTAGCTGACCCAAACCCTTATATGAACCCTAGCTAACCCAAACACTAAATCAAACCCAAGCAAACCAAAACACAAACCCTAATTCTAACCCTATCTCATAATTCTAACCCTAGCTATCCCAAACCCAAACCCTTATTCCAACTCTAGCTAAACCAAACCATAAAAATAACCCAAGCAAACCAAAACTCACACCCTAATTGTAACCCTATCCCATAATTCTAACCCTAGCTAACCCAAACCCTAAACCCAAAGTCTAAACAAGGCTGACACTAACCCTAAACTCTAATTCTAATCCTAGCTAACCCTAGCCACAAACCCTAATTCTAAACCATGCTAACCCTAAAACCTAATTCTAACCCAAGATAACCCTAACCCGAAAATCTAACCCTAGCTAATACTAACCCTAATTCTAACCCTAACCCTAGCTAACCCTAAACCTGTTTTTGTGTCTTTGAAGGCAACAGTTAACCAAACAAATGAAAATTGTCATCATTTACTCACCCTAATGTTGTTCCAAACTCTATTATTATTTATAACAGCATTATTTTCTTTTTTCCGCAAAACACAAAAGATGTTATTAGGATTTTAATATTATCAATCTTCAACTTCAAACAAAAGCTATTGTTTGATTTCATTGGACTTCTGAAATCTTATGGACATTTTATGATACTTCTATGGTGCTTTTTGTCCTTTTTTGGAGCTTGAAAGTATAAATAACAACATACTTTTGTTGTTTAAAAAAAAGCTCAGACATTCTGCCTATCGTCTCCTTTTGTGTTTCATGGAAGAAAGAAAATAATCAGGTTCTGGAATGACATGAGGGTCACTAAATGATGACAAAATGATTATTTCAAAAAATAAAGTTGAAGAGCAGAAGTGAGATTATTTCTGGTTGACCTGATCCTTTAAGACTCGCAGAAGAGGAATGCTGAGCAGGACTTGAGTATTTGAGTTGGCAGGAAATACGGCAAACACCTCTGACACAGAGCTGGACGAGAAACCTCGTTAAAAACTGTACAGATCAGATTGTCACCAGACAGACCGCTTATATCGCTTCTTGAGGAAGTGCCAAACTGAGTCACAATCACCCCTCGCCGCAGGCTTGAGCGTTAACAGAAGTATTTCCGTCATTAGCATTGAACAAAACGTCGCTCCTCGCTCACTCATACTCTTCCTCATGAAGTCGCGTTTGGCTAAGGCAATGACATACATTAGCAAGAGTTTGACAGGAGTACAGTTTCCACTGCAACAATAATGCAGAACTCTACGTTAAAGCTGAACTTTGACCCCTGCGGGGGTTTCCTGTTGCGTTTTGTGGGGCTTTTACAAGACTTGCTTTCAACACTGCAGTGTGAAATTAAAAGCAGCTTTCAGTCAAATTAAATAAACAAACATGTACATTGTTTGCCAAGTGATTTATTTAAGCACTGTTCCAGCACACTAGTCTTAAAATGTGTTAATCTATTGCAATTTGTGCATCTATGAAACAGTCATACTGTAAATTGTAGTACATTTGTCTGTCGGTCTGTCAGGATTGTGTGGCATTCAGAATTCATGAGCTAGGAAACAGGCTGCAGAATTGTACTTCAAATGTGAATTTAAAGAAGCAGAATCCAAATGGAAATAAATCAAACTGTTGTTCAGGTTTGTAGTCCAAAAACCCGGAAGATAATTAGCGTTGAACCATAGGAATTACCTATGGGTTTTTATAATGGCATTTGTAAAATTAACTTCCCCAAATAAAAATAATAAAGACTCCAGTTTATAAATAACATTGTATTTGTTCACAATCTTATGCCGAATAGAATAAAAAAAAAAATAATCTTTTTTTTTTGTTGTACTAACATTTGTAAGCATGTAATTCTTGTTCTGTTCACTCCATCTCCCTCCAAAAACTCATTTTATTCCACTATATGGCAGCGAGTACTAGAAAAAAATATTTTTCCTCTATCACCTTCCGTCACAAAATGCCGATCTGAAATGTAGGTGGCGCTCTAATGCATTTTAGCCCTCACAGATGTGCTCGTCCATAGACATTCAGTCTAATTTTCAGTTCAAGCACCACCCTCATTGTTTCATTGAATATCTTGGCCTCTGAGTGGACTACAAACTCAATTTAAGTGTCATTAGAAAGCTGAGACCCCATGATGATGTAAGACATTTTGTGATCAATAGTCAATAACATATATTTGCAATGATTTGTTTAGCAGTCTTTACCTGCTGTGCCACATATTTTGTTCTGGACATCTAAAATATAACATTGGATTATTCACACAAGCAAGCTCACAGACAAGCTCATTTTTTATTTATTTATTTTTGAAAATTGCCTAAGGTAAAAGCAGATATATAAAGATATGCAGTCACATTCCTGAGAACGAGAGCTTTCATTTGATATATGATTTGTTTATTCAAGTGCTATTTGAAAGACTTTATATTCATGTTAATATTTTTACCACATGACCTCTCGGTGGTGCTGATTTGCGACACAAATGTTTCAGGCCTTATTTTGTTATTTTATGTAGAATAAAAGCAGAAATTATGGTAATCTATGAAAAGTTCAGACTGTAAGCTTTCAAATGATACCTCATATGCATGACCTATGTATTCGGAGATTTTAACATATTAACATAGCGCCCCCTTTTGGACCCGCCGGTGGGTCCATAGAGCTGAAGAGGTTACGGACTAAAATAAGACTTGTGGTTAAAATTACTTGAAGAGGTATTTACGTTTTATTCTAGAACATAAATTAGACCTTAAACGTGAATTTTGAAGGTACTGTTTTTTAAAATGCATGTTGCTATAATAGTGCTAATTAAGAACTACAACTACCATCAGCATGTGAGCTATGTGCTTTACGAAATGAACAACTGTTGTAGTCCTTATTTAGCGACAGGATAGCATCATGCATTTTTACAATGACTTCAAAATCCCCGATTGAGGTATGACTGTGTGTAATTTATGTTCTAGAACAAAACATGAAAGTCTCTTCAAGTAATTTTCACCACAGATCTTTATTTTACTCGTAATTTGAAAACCCCTATTCTAAAAACCAATAGGAAATTCCTGAAGAAACACATGGCGAATTAGCCTTTCGGGTTTGCCTACAAATTGACGTCACGACTGAACAGCTCTATTCAAAGAATTCATATATTTGCTGTAGCCTTGTGTGGATTTAACGGTTGTGTTAATTGTTTTGACTGTATTGAACTTAATGTCTAATCAGTAGAGCAAAACTACTCTGCATATCAGGGAATAAATGGTACTATTTTTTACAAAATTAAAAAAAACATAAATACACACAATTAAATAATATTTTCACACTTTTTGCATAATTTGGCAACATTACAGCTTGATTGGAAATGACGCCCATTAAAAATATTCTGCTGTGATTTTTACCTTGATATTTCATTGTTTCTATTATAGTTAAAATGAAATAATTAGCCAAATTTAACAATGATAAAAGTGTCAAATATGTTCAGTACCTGCTCTTTTCTTCCAGTAGATGCGGATCTGTAGCTGTCCGTCCTGGTAATACGGTGTGCCGACTTCAAGAGCGCTTGAGGGTCTTTTCACAGACACAGAACTGATGGCAGGAAACTCCACTTTCCTCACCTTAGATACTGACTCTAAATGAACATAATATAGAGATAAAATGTTACTGCATTATTAGCATCAGCATATCTTACTCAAAAATATATAAACAACCAATACCTGCTAAAAAAAAGTTCACAAAGTTTAATGATAAAATATTTTAGTTCTTGTACTAAATCTAATACAATTTTAATAGTAATACAGCTAAGAAAAAATGATTAATAAATACTGATGTAGTAGATAATGAAAATTGTCAAGAGGGGCGAAAAATGATCTAGATAGAAATTTTTCGGCTACATTACCCAGTCGAATCATCAATCAAAATCACCCCAAGAGCTTTTAATGTCAAACTATAGAAGTTGTACAGATACTGTAGGTCAGTTTTGTCATACTTGACTCATTGTTGTCCAGTGTGTTGAAGTGAAAGGATGCTTTAGCACTCTTCAGTCTCACTTGACCCCAGTAGCTGATGGCCTGAACCTCCACAGTGTAACTGCAGTTCAACAGAAGACCCTCCAGATCTATAGACCTTCTGGCCTGATATCATGACAAACAGACCAGAATCAAACACTGGAGATCAAACATCTCATTACAGTCATAAATAATACAGCAAAAATAAACTTGTCATCCTGTATGATTTGAAACAACTGGCAAAAGGTTTAAACTCTCAACAGAATTTTTTCTTAACCATTGTGCACTGTTTGGTCATTTTTGACCGAAATCAATTTTGTTTCTTTAATAAATGTGGTATACATCATCTGATTGGCTCAAGGCTTAATTACTTTTCCTACCTTTGCCATCTAAACACACACAAAAAAAGACACTTGTGTTGTTCGTGTTCAAATTTGACCGACGATAGGGAATGAATGGGTGAGACTATAGCACAGTGCAATTCTTTTTTTGGAATTTGTAAAAATAAAATCAATAATTCAGCTACAATGCAGAACACACACACACACACACACACACTCACACACACACACACAAATGAATGGGTGAGACCATAACACACACGCACACGCGCACGCACACACACACACACACACACACACATACACACACACACAAATGAATGGGTGAGACCATAACACACACACATGCGCACACACACACAAACACTATGTTTTTATATCATTGTGGGGACTCTCCATAGACTTCCATGCATTTTTTGGATTGTATACAGATCTAACGATAATTTCTATCCCCTAACCCTAACCCTACCCCTAAACCTAACCCTCACAGAAACCTTTTTGTATTTTTACATTTTCAAAAAAACATTGTTTAGTATGTTTAATAAGCCATTTCCCTCGTGGGGACCGCTGGCTGGACCCCACAATGTAGGTGATCTCAGGTTTTACTATCCTTGTGGGGACATTTGGTCCCTTCAATGTAGTATAAACACACACACACACACACACACGAATGCATGAGTGAGACTAAAACAGAGCAATTTTTGGGGGAAATTTGACAAATAAAATAAAAAATTCAGCCACAATGCAGAGCACACACACAAATGAATGGGTGAGACCATAACACATCCAGAACACATGTACTCACACACGTAAAAGTCATGTAATTGTTTGTTTGTTTTTGCACCAGATGGCAGCAATCTGCCCCCAATACATGACACGTTCTCAAAATTTCTTTATGTTTTGGCTTATTGAAGTGTAGGTTTTTTTACTGTAGTGAAACTTGCTCATTTGCATATGCAAATAAATGGTGTAATTGAAAAATTTAAAGGTAGATAAGACCTAAATAGCATAAAATCCCCACCCAAAATGCACAACTTTAGTGTTTTTACTTTAATGAATTTAGTGTTATTACATTTATTTCATAAAAAAAAAAAAAAAAATTTGTTTTCGATCAAATTTGACCATCAAAAATACAAGTGTGAGTCTAAAACGAACAGTGCACATGAAGATTTTATTATGAAAGTGAGTTCAGACTAACGAGTGACCACTCAACTCTAAAATAAACTCTAGAAACGCTTTCCACAGGGATTGCCATTGGAAACACATGTGAACTGCTCCTACATCTCACCTGAACTCATGTTATCACCACAAACTCCTGTTTCCAGCTTCCTTCTATTAGACTGCATTCCTGCAGCAGCATGCGTTTCATTGGATTTAGTTATTAACCATTCTAGTTTTGGCATTCCAGTATCAGCAGGTCAATAACCAAACCCTCCAGTGGTGAAGCAGAAACCAGCGGTAGACGTGTCAACAGACCGATCGTGTGTCACACATCTGCTGTAGGGTTTGGATTTAAACTATGATTGCTCCAGTAGCAATTGTTAAAGTGCAATTGTTCTTTGTTTACTAAATAAAACATAAACCCTGACACTGAACAACTGCTTGTCCTTGAAGGTGATGTTCTGATTGTAGGACTGCACAATTATGATGAAAATCATATTTGATATTGTATTTGCAATAATGAAGCCATTGCTCCAAGTTACCAATGGTTTTTCGATACACATCAGACTGCTTAAAAGTCACTCATTAGGATCGGCTGTCATTTCTGCCAGACATTTACAATAACTTAAATACCTCTCATTCGCCAATGCATTTCATGCACATAATGAGCATGTCTGCGATTGGTTTCAATGCTCAAGTATGGAAAAAACATGTAAATAGAAAACTTTGATTCAACAAGAGTAGACCTACATGGAAAGCTTTAATAAAAAAAAATAATAATAAAATTAAAAAAAAAGAATTTATCCCTTTTTCTCCCAATTTGGAATGCCCAATTCCCACTACTTAGTAGTTCCTCGTGGTGGCGCGGTTACTCACCCCAATCCGGGTGGCGGAGGACAAGTCTCAGTTGCCTCCGCTTCTGAGACCGTCAATCCGCGCATCTTATCACGTGACTCGTTGTGCATGACACCGCGGAGACTCACAGCATGTGGAGGCTCATGCTACTCTCCACGATCCACACACAACTTACCACACACCCCATTGAGAGCGAGAACCACTAATCACGACCACGAGGAGGTTACCCCATGTGACTCTACCCTCCCTAGCAACCGGGCCAATTTGGTTGCTTAGGAGACCACAGTCACTCAGCACGCCCTGGATTTAATACTCGCTGAGCTACCCAGGCCCTGGAAAGCTATAATTGACACTTTCACAATTAGTTAAATGCAGCAGGTGTAATTGTAATCTCTATCATTTTTCCGATAAACTGTGCAATGTTTTGCTTTTTTTAAAGAAAACGAGGGACAAGTCGAAATAAAGCTTTGTTGTGGTCCACATTATGCCACAAATGCTGTCGATTGAGCTGAACTTATATTGAACCCGGAATATTCCTTTAAAGGTGGATCAGAAAAACGTTGGGGTATAAAAGAGATAATTACCCCACTCGCAGTCTTTCTACCCTTTCTCTTGGCAGGCACTGGTGAGGTTCCTGGGACCGTCCAGCTCCAGAACACTTTATAGTGGTGGACGGGGATGTCGGGCTCCACAGAAAGAGTCCAGTTGAGTTGGGCCGTCAGCAGACCATCCTGACCCGCAGTGATGTTAGTCAATCTCAGTCCAGATGGGGCAGGAGGTGGAGACGGATCTGAACACAACAGAACATTAGCAGACATGCAACATAAGTTTATGATGTCATTCAGTGTAGAGGAAGCAGAATTCAGTTAATGAGATTTTACTGGGAAAAGAGTCCAATCTAGAGTCAATTCCTGTTATTGATTTCTGCTCACACCTGAAAACCAGATGCTCATATGAAGTAAACATGCTACGCTTAGACAACACAATACTCTAATAAGCATAAAAATGCCTAGCACACAAAAAATGATTGAAAAAGTTACTGACCCTTAAAGAGGCAACATGCACCACAAGATACATACTCTTTAGTGTCTTAACCACCTTATTTTTCAGAGAAACTACGGCGGCGGCATTATCAACCTAGAATGTGGACCATTTCCGGTATCAGCCACTTCCAGCTATTTTAGCGCTACAAAAATACGACATTATGCTGCTTTATATTACAGGCTGTTTATCGCATTTTGCCATCGTTTCATCACACACAGATGCACTGGCAGAATGAGTGAAATCAAGCGCTGACACGGACGGTCCTCCTCGCCGTCTGACACGCATCCACAAGCTTTACACAACCAGCAGAGAGAAGAAAGAATGCTGCTTCAACTTTCTTTGCACCAAAACTGCATCTTGTTTCATCTTGTCATAGAGCATAGCGGTGTATAGTAAACAGACACGCAGATCACGCATTCTGCACGGCTTATGAAACATCGCCTTTGGAAATAAATAAATAAATAAAGGCATCATTGGAGGTTATGCAGGTACATACTATATGAACGGAGGTTTACATGGAGACAAGAAACACTGTATCGTCACAATCTCAGTAAAGAAGCAGATCTTATTACCGTCTCTTCAATACAACAACATTTGATTTACTTACTCTTTTACTATGATTGCTTAAGTTAGAAAATGATCTGACATTGGCACATAATTCTGCTGTACATCCTGTGGCTGTATGATAGTTTATAAGCCAATATCACTGCGGTCAATGCCAGTGGATCTTTCTTACATTCGCTGGAAATGCAGCCGCTGCTTACTTCCACGCTGCAAAATAAGGTGGATGGGGGCTATGAGAAAGAGTTTCTCACCCAATCTTGTTATCATTTATCATAGTTGGGTCTGTTTTGAGTATGTTGGTCACATGACTTGGTTCAAATTTTCTGTGATCGTTAAGTCAGTCTGACCTAAAACCAATACGGCGCCCATGGTGGAGAACATGCTAACTTTGTGATAATTAATTATATATTAATCTTACTTTTCTTCAGCAAAAAACAACAACAATATATTACACTTACCATGTCATACATGCGACTTTCAAGCTAAACTTTTCTCAGTTGTTACACAAACACACTCACGCATGCACTCACGCACGCACTCACATGTTGGTTTATCTATCATTATGAGGACTCTCCATAGACATAATGATTTTTATACTGTATGAACTATAGATTCTATCCCCTAACCCTAACCCTACGCCTAAACCTAACCCTCAAAAAAACGTTTTGCATTTTTACATTTTCAATAAAACATCGTTTAGTGTGTTTTTTAAGTGATTTAAATTATGGGGACACTAGAAATGTCCTCATAAACCACATTTATAGCATAATACCCTTGTAATTACCAGTTAGTAACATAAAAAAAAAGTCGTAAACCACTTAAACCTGCCCACACACACACACACACACAGACACACACAGACTCTCTCTCTCACACACACACACACACACACACACACACTCACAGACACACACAGACTCTCTCACACACACACTCTCTCTCTCACACACACACACACACACACACTCACAGACACTCACAGACACGCGCACGCACAGACACGCGCGCGCACACACTCACAGGCACACGCGCGCGCACACTCACAGGCACACGCGCGCGCACACTCACAGGCACACGCGCGCGCACACTCACAGGCACACGCGCGCGCACTCTCACAGACACGCGCGCGCACACTCACAGACACTCTCACTCACACACACACAGACACTCACACACACACACACACACACACACACCTCACACACACACTCACAGACACTCTCTCTCACACACACACACACACACACACCCTCACACACACACAGACACTCTCACACACACACAGACACTCTCACACACACACACACCCTCACACAGACACTCACAGACACACAGACACACACACACACTCACAGACACACACAGACTCTCTCTCACACACGCACACTCACAGACACGCACACGCACGCACACACTCACACGCACGCACACACTCACAGGCGCACGCACACACACACGCGCGCACACACACACGCGCGCACACTCACAGACACACGCGCGCACACTCACAGACACACGCGCGCACACTCACAGACACACGCGCGCACACTCACAGACACACGCGCGCACACTCACAGACACACACAGACACACACACACTCTCTCTCTCTCTCACACACACACACATTCATACATCATTTTTTGCATCAAATAAAACAGAAATACTGACGACTTTGACTATTTTGCACCTTAATAAGGCAACATATCCTTATGAGATACAACTCATAAAATCCAAAATATATCAAAAATTCTTTTGGATATGTTTTACTTAAGTTCAATTTATATAAAAGTGACATGAAATAATTTTTGGCTAATCATTTTCCACTCCTGCCTGTTTAAGGGTTAAACTATTTTCAAAGATACTTTTTGGAATCTAATAAATTACAAATATATTTATAATCGGCATTATGGGATTGCCTTCTATGTGAAGGCTACATGCTGCCTTAGAATTAACAAGGTGTCTTAGAAGGCACCATAATTATTCTGAGTCTTCACTTTAGGAGTGCGCCAATGATGCCTTAAAATCCCACCAATGTAGGCAGTTCAGTAGGTGTTAATGAAACACAAGTGCAGTCAGTTGAGGTTTAAGCTCCTCAATTGGTGTCAGAGATCTGCTGCAGGCATCTTTACCTCTTACCTCACTCCTCTTGGCAACCAAACAAGCCTTACATGCTGTTTTACTGTTTTACATGAGTCAAGGCTACTATAACGTCTGAGGACTCATACTCATATTCCCACAACAATTACTCTCTACAAGAAACCAAGAGTTACACACAAATCACAGAGCAACAGGACTCAGGTTTAACATTATTAAAGGAATAATTCAGCCAAAAATGAACAATTTGTCATTCTTGAAACGAATGCTGTTATTTTTTTCCATAGAACACAAAAGAATGAACTTTGAAGAATCCTCACTCAGCTCTTAAAACGACAATTCACCGTGACCACATCTGTCAAGCTCCAAAAAGGACAAAAAACATTTACTACTTTAACATTTACATGTACTGTATATACAGCATATTACACTATATTACATTATATTATATTGTGTGCGTTTATGCAAGTTTGTTATTAAACTCTCCTATGGTATTCAGTCATTTTTGACCAAAATACATTTTCCTCATTTAATAAAAATGGTTTCCTTTATCTGAGCAGTACAAGACTTGTTGACTTTTCCTCCATTTGCCATCAGAACATAAAAAAAAAATGTCTAAGTGGTTATTTAACAAAAAAAAAAAAGAAAAAAAAAAAAGTGACACCTTTGGTATTCGCGGTCAAAATTGACCGACCATTGAAAATGAATGGGAAAGACCAAAAACAGAGCAATTATTTTTGATCTGTCAAACACAATCAATTAATCAGCCACGATACCCCCCCAAAAAAAACAGACAGAAATTACAGGGTGAGACTCTAAAACATCCTCAGTGCAAAACATACACACCCACTCACACCCAAACACACACACACACGAATGAACTGGTGAGACTATAACACAGAGCTATTTTTACATTTGTCAAATAAAACCAATGCTAAAAAACCTGCTCCCGACCACGTGTAAATCATGCATAAGACATCTGAACGTGTTGAGTTCTTTCAGGCAAACTGCCATGAGTATGTTTTGATAGAAGTGAAATTAAATTATTAATGAAAAAAATAACTAGTAATGAGTGAAATTAACCTTAAAAAAAAAAGAAGAAAAAAAGCTTTGTTTTCTTTTCAAACTATACCCTACACTTATTTAGAAACTTTTCTTTACCGCTTGAATTTATTTTTTCAAAGTATAATTTTTTTCTCAACTCTGCTTATAGTTTTTCAGCAGAAGTGCTTGATTTTTCTCGAAAAAAGTAATGCCCTCTAACGTGACTGGTTGGACAGTCTTTATATGTGATATGAGCTCTATAAATTAGGTTTTATAATTTAATAGGCATCGGTAAATCACGTTCAGTTGATAACGTATGGTCAATGCTAATGCTGTTAAACCTATAAATAAACACATCACGGGCAGGTGCGTACACAATACAACGAGGAAACAATAGAAAGAGCCTGCACATTGTCGAATAGCTTGTAAATCTGTGATATCATCTGCCGTTTCGGTCAAAGATCTTCTTCAGGCATTCTAGTAATTTACAGAAGTGAAAGTATATCACTGTTACCATCATGATTAACTCGAGAAGTTTCACAAATGATGCTGGCGATGCGCTGAACTGAACCAGAGAAGGTTAATGGTGGTGAACATCCTCCTCTCATTTTTTACACTCATGTCAAACCACTTTTATTGACTTCTTGAACTGTTTGGTTCACAAAAGAGCATCATATGACAGCAAAAACATGCGATGACAGTAAGTCCTCACTTTCTTTTAGTGTTTGCTAAACTGCTAACTGGAGTGGTGGTGGTGTAGTGGACTAAAGCACTGAATTGGTAAGCAGAAGGTTGCTGGTTCAATCCCCACAGCCACCACCATTGTGTCCTTGAGCAAGGCACTTAACTCCAGGTTGATCCAGGGGGATTGTCCCTGTAATAAGTGCACTGTAAGTCGCTTTGGATAAAAGCGTCTGCCAAATGCATAAATGTAAATGTAAATCAAAGTTTTAACGATGTGAATGCACTTCGTCCATAGAAATAATTTCACTACTGTTCCACATAGATGTTTACTAGTGAGTCTGGTGCGTTCCTTGTATGCCGTTTTCACAGGCATGGATTATGATAATTGTGAATGAACGTGCACATGCCCTCTATTTACGAATGTTTAGAATTCATTAACATACACACGTTTTACTAAAAAATCTGGGGATACGAAGCGTTTGAATTTTCGGGAAGGTTTTACACACAAATTACTCCAAATTTACACATTTATTTACTAAAGTTTCATGCATGAGGCCCATTGTCTGTTGATACTGCACATTGTATGATGTCTTACTGCAGATCTGCGAGAAACACCCAAGTAAGAATTTCATTGTTCTTGGTACAATGTTGACTTTTGACTTTGACTTTGATTGTGAATTTTATTTCTCTTTGGATCACGAAGAAGCAGATTATCTTGCCCCAAGGAAACACATTAATTGTCCCTTTAAAGCTTTTAGAAAGAAATGTTAGTGTAATAAAGACCTAAATCAGGCCTAAATGTCCTTCAACTGACAGAGGAAGCAAATGAGCAGGCGTGAGTGGACGTCGAGCACTTCAGTTGTAAAACTCTTGGCTAAAATGGGCCATTAGAGCTGAAACCATAAAAAGAAGTCTTTGGTCAGGGGCTCCACCTGTTTGAACAGTAAATCATGGAGGGATCTGAGGTGTCAAGAGAAAAGCAGCCCACCAATGAAGACCCACCTCTAGAAGACCGGAAGTGTTTGCTGGGGGGCGTGAATCCACGCGTGCCGTGAATGTTGACCGCCGCCACACGGAACTGGTACCACCTGCCTGGCCTGATGTCCGTCAACAGGATGCGCTCTTCAGAGATCTGAGGGTCACAACGGTTAAAAGGTCATGGCCAGAGGTTATGGGTTCAGGTACATTTGGCACTGAATAGGAGCTTGGAATTTAATCTATTTTAAAACTTGAAAGATTTGTCCATCTATTTATTTGACCTTCTTTGATGGAATAGAGCAGCTTGTTGCACAGTAAATAAGGGTGGGGGGAAAATTGATACACTGATGCATCTTCTTCAGCGATTCTTTCTCAAACCAAAAAAAAACAAAAAAACAAATCAGAATTTTAAATGAATTATTAAATTAGTTAAACAGTCTCAAGTGTTCGGTTCCATTCTGCTTCGCTCTGTCAAGCTTCATTTAACAAGTCCTGTAAACACCCTGTTTGACACTCTGACCACTGACCTGTGTGACATCCTGCCACTGGGTGGCGTCGTCTTCACTGGGGTGGATGCCGAAGTTCCATCGCCGCTGGAGCACATACAGCACGGGCTCAACTGATATGTTAAATCTAGATGACCAGCGGATCTCCAGCTGTCCTGAAGCCTGCTCCAAAAACAACAACTCTTTCCTTGGTTTTAATGGAGCTCCTGTGAGGGACAAACAGACACACGGACACATAAGTATTTCATTATTTTAAGCATTTAATTAATTAAAAATATTCAGAGCCCCTTAGAGGACAGGGAAAAATGTACTTCTGAATTAGTCGTGTTCCCTCGCAAAAAGTTTTGCGTTCACTCACAAAAAGTATGGATTCCCTTGCAATGGCTTTATCCATGCCTTACACAAATTAACCATGGTTTTACAACAGTAACTATAGTTCATCTATAAGGTATTAGTATTAAACCACAGTTATAATACAGGGAAACCAAAACTATCATAATAAAAACTTATTGTGAAGGAAAGGAAAATGTATTGGGAAGGAACATAAAACTTAACACGAAGGAACAGAAAACGTATTGCTGAGGAACACAAAACATATTGTGAAGGAACAAAACTTATTGTGAGGGAAAGGGAAACTTATTGGGAAGAAACATAAAACTTATTACAAAGAACAGAAAACTTTTTGCGAAGGAAAATGAAACTTATTGGGAAGGTACATAAAACTTATTACGAAGGAACAGAAAACTTCTTGTGAAGGAACACAAAACTTATTGCGAAGGAACAAAACTTTTTTGAAGGAAGGAAAATGTATTGCAAAGGAACAAAACATATTGCGAAGGAACATAAACCCTATTGTAAAGGAACATAAAACTTATTGCTAAGGAACACAAAACTTATTGTGATGGAACAAAACTTTTTGCAAAGGAACACAAAACCTATTGCAAAGGAACATAAAACTTATTGTGAAGGAAATGAAAACGTATTGCTAAGGAACACAAAACGTATAGTGAAGGAACACAAAACCTATTGCAAAGGAACATAAAACTTATTGTGAATGAAAGGAAAACTTATTGGGAAGAAACATAAAACTTATTACAAAGAACAGAAAACTTATTGTGAAGGAAAACTTATTGGGTAGGAACATAAAACTTATTACGAAGGAACAGAAAACGTATTGTTGAGGAACACAACTTATTGTGAAGGAACAAAACTTATTGTGAAGGAAAACAAACCCTATTGCAAAGGAACATCAAACTTATTGTGAGGGAAAGGAAAACTTATTGGGAAGAAACAAAAAACGTATAACAAAGGAACAGAAAACTTATTGCGAATGAAAGGAATACTTATTGCAAAGGAACAGAAAACGTATTGTGAGGGAAAGAAAAACTTATTGGGAAGAAACTTAAAACTTATTACAAAGGAACATAAAAGATATTGTGAAGGAAAGGAAAATTTACTGGGAAGGTACATAAAACCTATTACGAAGGAACAGAAACCTTCTTGTGAAGGAACAAACTTTTTGCAAAGGAAAGGAAAACTTACTGCAAGGGAACAAAACATATTGCGAAGGAACACAAAACCTATTGTAAAAGAACATAAAACTTATTGTGAATGAAAGGAAAACTTATTGGGAAGAAACATAAAACTTATTACGAAGGAACAGAAAATGTACTGCTGAGGAACATAAAACTTATTGTGATGGCACAAAACTGAGGAACACAAAACCTTTTGCAAAGAAACATAAAACTTATTGTGAAGGAAAGGAAAATGTATTGCGAAGGAACATAATACTTATTACGAAGGAACAGGAAACTTATTGCAAGGGAACAATACTTATTGTGAAGAAACACAATACTTTTTGCAAAGGAATGCAGAACTTATTGCAAAGGAACATAAAACTTTTTGCAAGGAAACTCAAAATTATTGCGAGGGAACACAAAACTTGTTGCTAAGAAACAAACATTTTGCAAGGGAACAGAACGTTTTGTGAGGGAACGCAAAACCATTGCAAAGGAATACAAAAGTATTTCAGAAAATGGATCCCCTCCCTGTCCTCTAAAGGGGCTCCATAAAAACAGGCATGACCACATAGTTATGTAATATAGGAACAATTTTTTCTATCAATTAGCAGTAAAGTCATCTATATTGTGAAGTATACTGTTAACGTCATATAAAACTACTCATAACCTGATTTTTGTCAAACCGTCCACCTTGACAGTAAATGTGTAGCTCTGGATAATTGCATAAAACCTCTATGCCTCCATATGGTAGAGACTTCCATTTAACCCTCAAAGCCATAATAAATTCATCCATATGTATTAAATTAAAGATTTATTAAGTACAAAGCTTTGGGAAAATGTTCCACTCTCGTTACAGCTGTGATGGAGCGCTGTTGATTGAGTAGCATGCATGAAGAACTTCATGAAGCTCAAAGGACTCTAAATGTCTTCCATACATCTCCATAAATCAGCTGAGCTTTGATGAACTTGTGGAGTGGCTGCACTTTGCAGTAAAGTGCCTCTGTCTTTGAGGGATCCATTTAGAGACATTAATTTTCATCAGAGAACATAATAGAGCGCTGATGTGTCCTAACCAGGTGCAACGAGGTAAGATTCCAGCATTAAGTAAAGGCTAGGGTACACTTTGTTTTTTGCACAAGTTAAGTGTTCAACCTTTTAAAGTATACTCCTTTGACCATGAGGACATGCGGATGCGTTTTGGGAAACTGTTTTAGCAAAGTTAGCGATGACGCACAAATACACAGATTGTCTGCATGTCTAGAAAAACTAGGCTGTACACGAAGTTTGCGTGTACTGTACTGATGACGAAATTTGCATCACGTGCACTGCACACGAGACATACCGGCATGTGGATAAACTGGTAGAATGGCCGGTAGGACAGATTGACAGCATCTACTATAGTAACTAAAAGGGCTGTTCATACCGAACGTGTACTGGCGCTAAATAAAACTAGACGACAAAAGCAAGCAACGAATTAAATTTTTGCATTGGCGTGATAGATATTATACTTTAACATTTCTACCGGTTGACATATCGATTTCTCTATATATCGATTTAACCGGTTAATTGGCCACCCCTCTTTAAAGTAGGGCTGCGCAATTAATCGCAATAAAACCGTTATATGAGCACGTGCAGTTTCTAAATTGCAGCAAGCTAGTTTTATTTATTTTTTTATTTTTTTCAGCATTCTGCAATGTTTAATCTACCATTCTGATTGGTGCATATTTTTTGTACACCGACGAATGCAGTGCACAAAGAAATAACCAACTCTATCATTTAAGCAGACATTTTGTTTCCCTCCTGCAATGCATTTTTCTCTTTCTTTCATCATTGACAATATTAATCCATTATTTAATCCTCACTTCAATGCATATTTTGATTAGCTAATCAAGTATCTAAATTAAAGTGAGGGCATGCAACGAAAAATGCAACTAAGCCTATATTGAAACGTGCCCCATCAGCACATATATCATGTATCGAACTTCATATCGAACTTAATCTAGTGAATATATAGGCTGTAAAAAGCTTAATTTGTCTAATACTTAAATATATTACACATCTCTCTGGAATACTTGATTCTGATTGGTCAATGTCTGATATTTCTCAGTAATAGAGGTAGACTGATATATCAGTTTTACCGATTAATCGGTGCCGATAGTTGCTTTTTGGAACTATCGGTTATCAGCAAAAATCTATGTTGATAGTCACCGATAGTTTTTTCATCATTTTGTAATTTCAAAATAAGAGTGTTTCAGGCCTGTTTAAATTTAAAAGTCCCGCGTTATGGGCCAAATCTTCATTTTTTCCTATTATTAGGATTTTGATTGAACAAAAAAATGCTTCAGGGATTTTATTCATTTTGGACTCTTTATCTTTGCCCACCATAGTCATTTGTTTTGACATACTATAAATCGATTTTAAAAACTATCGGCCGATTAATCGGTTATCGGCCTTTCCCACCACCTTAGTTATTGGTATTGGCAAATTCCACTATCCGCCGACCTCTAATTGATACTGAAACTTACAGTATCCACATATTGACAACAGATAAAAGGTAAACCCTTTTGCGAATGTACAATTTTAGAGGCACTCAAATCTTTAGTAACCTTTGTGAGGGTACCACCACTGGTGAAAGAGTTTAATACTCGGACACATTCCCAAAGCGTGACAATTTGTCAGAGAATGATCTTTTTGATGGCAAACTTATTCATAAATTAACTCCAGATGGGACTAATAGAAGTCATTTGCACTCTTTGAATGGCTGAATTTCATTTTCATCAAAGTATAAGTAAAACACACCACAGATGATACAAAATTAACTTCAGGTTGGTTTGTAGGATGTGTTTGCCCTTTAAAGAGAGCAATTTGTATTAATTGTTGAAGGATATTGCAACTCAAGTGTAAGAGTTTAGAGTGTTAAAGGCCACATGCAAAGGGAGTCATTCCTCTAGAAGTGGAATATGTTGTTCCACTCAACAGAAAACAGCTGTACTCGATTGCATTGTGGTTTCACAGCTACAGAATGTGCGTTACGCCTGTTCCAATCCAAGCAGACCCACAACACTCTTACGATCCCACGGCATTCCTGCAGTAACCACAGTGTTCTGCTGCATCTTCACTGCTGGAATTCATAAACTCACTCCAATCAGGATCTTCTGAAGATCACCAGACTGCGGTTCACCATCTTCACATAATCACATGTGCCCCCTTGATGTTCCAAAGTCCACAGGTGCATGTCATCTCTTCCAAAACACAACGCAATGGCTCTGCTCCAAAACCTACAAAAGTGAGCTGCCTACTTAAGCGGAGTAAGATTTTTTGTCCTTTACGATTTTTGCTTGTCAGACCTGAGATTGCCGGACACAACACACAAATATTGCCATTTGCTGTGCTCTTATTGGTTCTTTATTTGCCGGCTGTTGTAGGAGCATTCACACTGCAGAAAGGTGACCCAAAATGTCTTATATTTTTAGAACTCAGTTGGCAGCTAAGATTAATCATCAAGGAAATTAACGGACCTTCTTTAAGAATGTCACATAATGCTATTAAAGGCTGACAATTTTGCTCGACACCAAATTTTGTGGGGCGTCAAAATCGTGCCAAAGAAATCCTACAATGTGCACCAAATTAGACAGCACTTTCAGGCATCATAGATGCGCTCCATATGTGAAAGGCGATCTAATTATGACTACCTCTCACGCCATGTCCGCACTAATCCGCTTTGTCTGAAACGTTTTCAGTTTCCTAATGTCATCTGTTTCCAAAGTAAGCGGTGCTAGAGAGCGTTTTCGAAATCTGGAGGAAAATGTCGCTGTAGAGAGGCGTAATCACAGCAAAATAAATGCATTTTCTTTTTTTTTTTGGATTATCTCCCCTTTTCTCCCCAATTTGGAATGCCCAATTCCAAAATGCGCTCTAAGTCCTCGTGGTGGCGTTGTGACTTGCCTCAATCCAGGTGGCGGATGACGAATCTCAGTTGCCTCTGCATCCGAGTCCGTCAATCCACGCATCTTATCACGTGATTGTTGAGCGCGTTACTGCGGAGACATAGCGCGTGTGGAGGCTTCACACTATTCTCTGTGGCATCCACGCACAACTCACCACATGCCCCACCGAGTGCGAGAACCACATTATAGTGACAATGAGGAGGTTAACCCAACGTGACTCTACCCACCCCAGCAACCAGGCCAATTGGTTGCTTAGGAGACCTGGCTGGAGTCACTCAGCACACCCTGGATTCGAACTCGCAACTCCAGGTGTGGTAGTCAGCGTCTTTACTAGCTGAGCTACCCGGGCCCCCATAAATGCGTTTTCAAATAAAAACAGATTAGTGTGGATGTTGCTTAAAGCCGGTCGCACATCAGACAAGCGACAAGCTGCGTCTTAGGACAACTCACAGATATCGCACACAGAACGCATTGGTGAGGTGACCATAAGAGCTCCAAAAGAGCAAACTAATCACAGACAATAGTTGCATATTAAGTTTTTTGCTGTTCTCCAAGAATGAACAAAGTGACGTTGATGAGTTTGCAGGTCAGTGTATATAAAAAAAAAACGGTGCAACTGCGCAATTTCTCTATAAGTAACCTAGGCTTTATTCAAGTTGTTAAACCACAAAAAAATTATAATAATAAAAAAAGAATGAATTGCGTCTGGTATTTAGGCTCAACAATGAGCTTAATTTACATAGAAAGGAGGCATGTTTGCCTGTGGAGGAATAACTTAATTTAACCCTTATTCACTGTTCATTGGAGACTTATTATCTGTTCAAGGCCAAATTTGACCGAAACATCAAATGTGTAGCACCCCCCCTCCCCTCCCCTCCCCCCCTTTTTTCCTTTTTTTCCTTTTTTATTCTTCCTTTTTTTATCCCCCTTTTTGCCAATTTGGAATGCCCAATTACCACTACATAGTAGGTCCTCATGGTGGCGCGGTTACTCACCACAATTCGGGTGGCGGAGGACAGGTCTCAGTTGCCTCCGCTTCTGAGACCGTCAATCCACACATCTTATCACGTGGCTTGTCGAGCGCATTACCGCGGAGACTCACAGCATGTGGAGGCTCATGCTACTCTCTGCGATCCACGTGCCCCATTGAGAGCAAGAACCACTAATCGCAACCACGAGGAGGTTACCCCATGTGACTCTACCCTCCCTAGCAACCGGGCCAATTTGGTTGCTTAGGAGACCTGACTGGAGTCACTCAGCATGCCCTGGATTCGAACTCGCGACTCCAGGGGTGATAGTCAGCGTCAATACTCGCTGAGCTACCCAGGCCCCTTATGCCCCCCTTTTTTAAAGAAATGTAATAAAACTAACTTCACTAAAGGAAAAACACTTAAGTTATGCATTTTTTGAGGGGTATTTTATAGTATTGTTGACATTATCTCTTATTACTCAATTACTCCATTCATTTTCATAAAAAATAAGCATTTTATATTATTTTCAATAAAAAACCTTCACTTCCATTAATTGAAAGATTGCCAAAATATAAAAATGCATCATGCATTGGGGGTATCTGCTGGTGTCTACTGGAATAAAGATAATTAGTTAGTTATAAACAGTATATGACTTTAGTGCTCCATACATTGGCTGATCTCGATGGTTTTGATTTTTCGGACCCTGTGTGTTCTCTATCAGAGGCGTCAGGGTATGCGGTACGCTTAAGACACGCTTTACTCTATTAAGTAAATTCAAAGGCAGACTGCATGGCAATCCCAGAATGTACTGTGAGAAGTTTAGTTAAAAAAACAGGCAAGAGAAATGTCAATTATATGTACTAAATATTACATAGTTCAAACGAAATATTAAATATTTAGTATTTCCTTATTCAAATTAAGACTATGTAGAACATTGGTGAAATGAATGGTAACAATATAATCACAGCAGACATTAGCAGGAAAAACATTTTCTTTTAAAGAACAGAAATAGACACCTGATCTTGTGCTCTTACGTTGCTGAAATGAAACAAGATTTCTCTGTATTTCTTAAGCCGATGAATATGCGTCGCCAGAAGCAGTCTTTGAAGTGTGAGAAAATGAGAGGCGTTATGTCGCAAAGCTTCTCAGTTTCATGTGTAATGAAAAGACCCCACAGGGCGTCGGGGACAAACCCTCAGCAGCCGTCTCTTCATCTTTCAGCAATATTGAAGACAAAAGGAGACATGCCTTGTCCCTGGTTCAGGGATACATGTGAGGTTACAACTGCCCACCTGCAAGAACATCTGAGAGCGATTGAGACCAGGAACGACCGTCAATGCTCAATTTCGCCTGTTAAGCGTTTCCAGCATTGTGGATCGTCATCAACTCAATGCAGTGCCATGGCACAGATAGAAACAATTACACTCTTGACACACTGATCATATAATAAGAACTTTTCTCATGTACGATGGTGATTGGGCTTGGATTTCAATGAAAGGCTTTATGACTTTTTGCAAATGAGGGGAAACGAGCAAATCTGACATCAATCAACATTCTGAAAGAAGAATCGTGAAGCTTCCTTCATTTGACTGGTGAAATTTATATAGACTTCGAGACATTTTGGAGGTTTCGACTTCTTTCAGAAGTATGGAGAACTTTATGGGTTTGAAAAGACCGACAGCATGTTCAACAGGTTTATCATTTGGAGTCAAACAGGTTTACATAAGAACAATCACAATAGAGTGAAACCTCATGAAAAAGAGCTTGTTATTCGACTTATATACTCGGATATCCCAAACTTGTAAAACACACTTGACAAAGCTAAATTTGAGAACACCAGCAATGGACCAGCACAAACCAACCTAGACCAGCATAGAAATGTATACTATTCCAAGTGACAGAAGATTTCTCACGAAACCACTCAAGAACATGTTCAAGTCACATTTCACACTACAATATACATATATATGGCTTACAAGAAAAATAAAGCCTATTTTAGGACCAGTGATAATGTCTGCATTATTTTCATGACAATTAAATGACAATTTACCCCCCAATTTTAATTAATAATATCTTCTTTTTTTCCATTATGGCATTTAAATAATAATAATAAAAAAATGTTTTTATACATCATGGTAATATTTTTTTGTATTGCCTTTAATCTACGTTGATTTCAATAAATACGGTATATCTTAACAGCATATACCTGTTTTTGTTTACTTTAACACAGTAAAATTTATATGAATGACTACAGTAATAATAATCAATTATGAAAATTTGTGGGCAAGTGTGTTTGTCACGAAAATAATGTCACAAAAAAACTACAAACTAAAATGTACTGACGCATTACAGAAATGAGAATTTGTGGGCAAATGTGTTTAACTGTCATGAAAATAATGTCACAAAAAACTACAAAATAAAATGTACGGATGCATTACAGTTCTGAGAATTTGTGGGCAAATGTGTTTAATTGTCACGAAAATAATGTCACAAAAAACATCTTGGTTACTGTTGTAACCTCCGTTCCCTGATGGAGGGAACGAGACATTGTGTTGATGTAGTGACACAATGTGACTGATCTTTGAGAAAAGGCCAGTGGGAATTAAGGAGTGGAATTTGCATGCCACTCCCCTGGACATACGGGTATAAAAGGAGCTGGATCGCAACCACTCATTCAGGTTTTGCGCTGAGGAGCCGAGACAGGGTCCCGGCCATTTCAGCGGGTAGTATAGCGTTGTGGTAAGAGGGACACAATGTCTCGTTCCCTCCATCATGGACGTTATAACAGTAACCAAGACATTCCCTATCAGTCACACACTCAACGTTGTGTCGATGTAGTGACACAAGGGGTCCCTATACAAAACGCCACAACCAGCTGAACTGTTACGTGGACTGACAGTGCAGGTGCAGGCAAGCCGTTGCGTGCCTAATAGCAGGTGCATCCGGTCTGTACGTAGCCTCCCCCAATGCCCCAAGAACGTTGCACAGTCCCTCACACCCCGGGGGGACAAGACGTATCTACAAAGGGAACAGGCTGCACCAGCCGCAACCTTTTCTCTCTGAAATTTTTTCAGCTGGGCCATATGTATTTGTGTCAGGGAAGGTGTTCTTTCCCAAGAGGAAAAGATATCGCGGAGACCACATCCTGCCCGAAGGGGAGGTTAACATGTGGAAAATACATCACATGGGCTTACCAGCCGCATGTGGAAGAAGCCCTGTGGTAGGTCCTACCTGGAGGGGAGAAACTCTGCCGAAGGAAGACACGGATTTGCCCTCAGGGAAACTGTACTGTGGAAAATACGTCGGTTACTACAGGTAACCAGCACATGTGGAGCACCTACTCCAGTTCAGGGCATACTAGTACACGTATCTGATCTGGTTATGAATTCCTCCACCGAATTCGCCAGCCGTAGGGCTAAGGAAGAAGAACATCCAGGGTTCACCATCTCGTGAACTCGCATGGGGGAAAAAAGCACACGTCTTCCCCTCAGGGAAGGGAAAGGCACTGTGCGCAAGTGGTACACCCGGCCAGCTGCCCGCACACTTACCTGCTCGTACCTGTCAACACATGGGACGAAACCGGCTCAACCTGGAGATTATAAAATCTCTCAAAGATATTGGGTGTTGCCCAGCCTGCTGCTCTACAGATGTCTGCTAGAGAGGTTTCCCCAAAGCAGACAAAGAGCTGCTCAGAGCGTCTAAAGCTCTGTGTGCGGTCCAAATAGATGCACAAAGCATCAAGGCTAGACACAGCAACAAGGCTGGGTCTGCCTCCTCCCAGGGCAGCGCTTGCAGGCTCACCACCTGATCCCTAAAAGGGGTCATGGGAACCTTGGGCACATAGCCCAGTCGGGATCTCAAACCACGTGAGAGTAGTCTGGACCAAACTCCAGGCAGGTGTCGCTGCCAGAGAACACCTGCAGGTCCCCAACCCTCTTGATGGGCATGAGTGCAGTCAGGAGGGCAGTCTTCAACGAAAGAGCCTTTAGCTCAACTGACTCTAGGGGCTAAAACGGGGCTCGCCGCAGGCCCAGCAGGACCATGGAGGGATCCCACGAGGGAATGAGGTGCGGCCTAGGCGGATTCAACCTCCTAGCACCTCTGAGGAACCTGATGATCAGGTCACGCTTCCCCAGGGACTTACCGTCCACCGCATCGTTGTGCGCCACTATAGCGGCCACATACACCTTCAAGTTGGAGAGGGACAGCCGCCCCTCCAGCCTCTCCTGCTGGAAGGAAAGCACCAACCCGACTGCACATCTCTGGGGGTCTTCACCTCAGGAAGAACACCAATTTGCGAACAAACGCCTCTTCAAGGCATACAACCGCCTCGTAGAGGGAGCCCTGGCCTGAGTAATCGTGTCTACCACCGCCGGTGGTAGGCCACTTAGATCTTCCGTATCCCGTCCAGGAGCCAGACATGCCAGATGGAGGTCCTCCCTCAGGGGAACTCGCCAGGGAGGGGCTGTTGCGAGGAGAGTGAGTTCTGAGAACCAAGACTGGGTGGGCCAGTACGGAGCCACCAGGATGACCTGTTCCTCGTCCTCCCTGACCTTGCACAAGGTCTGTGCAAGCAGGCTCATTGGGGGGAACGCATACTTGCACAGCCCCCGGGACCAGCCATGTGCCAGTGTATCTGTGCCGAGGGGAGCCTCGGCCAGGGAGTACCAGAGCGGGCAGTGGGAGATTCCCGGGAAGCAAACAGGTCTACCTGTGCTTCGCCGAATTAACTCCAGATCAGCTGGACCACCTGGGGGTGGAGTCTCCACTCTCCCGAGCTTCACCTGCCGTGACAGCGCGTCTGCTGTATGGTTGTGGTCACCCGGGATGTGAGTGGTCTGCAACGACTTCAGTCACTGCTGACTCCAGAGGAGGAGATGGCGAGCAAGTTGCGACATGCGCCGCGAGAGTAAACCACCTTGGCGGTTTATATATGCTACCGTCGCTATGTTGTCCATCCAGACCTACAAATGCTTGCCCTGGATCAATGGCCAAAGCCTCCGCAGGGCCAGCAATACCACCAGCAACTTGAGGCAGTTGATATGCCAATGCAGTCGCGGCCCTGTCCAAGAGCCTGCGGCTGCGTGTCCATTGTACACGGCGCCCCAGCCTAACTTGGAGGCATCTGTCGTAACAACGACATGCCTGGACACTTGCTCTAAGGGGACCTCTGCCCACAGAAATGCAAGGTCTGTCCAAGGGCTGAACATGCGGCGGCAGATCGGCGTGATGGCCACGCGATGCGTGCCACAACGCCATGCCCATCTCGGGACTCAAGTCTGAAGCAGTCTCATATGCATCAACCCGAGCGGCGTGACTGCCGCCGAGGACGCCATATGCCTCAGGAGCCTCTGAAACTGTTTTAGTGGGACCACTGTTCTCCACCTAAATGACTTCAGGCAGTTCAGCACTGACAGCACGCGCTCATCCGAGAGGCATGCTATCATAGAGACCGAGTCTAACTCCATCCCGAGAAACCAAGGAGAGCTTGCTCTTTTCCTAGTTGACCCAAAGCCCCAACCGGCTGAGGTGCCTGAGCACCAGGTCCCTGTGCACATACAACAGGTCTCGAGAGTGAGCTAGAATAAGCCAGTCGTCGAGATAATTGAGGATGCGAACGCCCACTTTCCTTAGCGAGGCAAGGGTTGCCTCTGCAACTTTCGTAAAGATGCGAGGCAACAGGGACAGACCAAAGGGGAGGACCTTGTACTGATATGCCCGGCCCTCGAAAGCAAACTGCAGAAAGGGTCTGTGCTGAGGTAAAAACCGAGACATGACAGAATGCGCTTCTGAGTCAGCATCTTGAATAGGAGTCTGTACAGGGACCAGTTCAGCACTCACAGGTCCAATATTGGCCGCAACCAACCGCCTTTCTTTGGCACGATGAAGTAGGGGCTGTAGAACCCCTTCTTCATCTTGGCTGCAGGGACAGGCTCTATCGCGTCCTTCTGTAGAAGCGTTCCCACTCCTCACTGAGGTGAAACGGACGCCGCTGAATGCGGGCGGGCACCGGGCGAACTGATTTGCATAGCCGAGTCTGATCGTCCTGGCCAACCAGCGGAACAGGTTGGAGAGCGCTAGCCATGCATCCAAACTCCAAGCGAGGGGCACCAAGGGGACGATCACGTTTGACGTACCTGCGGGTGGGGCCTCACGGCGGTGAGGTGCAAGAACCACCACGTCGAGGAGCCTCGCATTCCGAGCTTGTGGCTGTGCTGAGGGAAACATCAAAGCACTTACCTTACTTCGCATACCCACCATAGGACCGGTCAGAGAAGGGGGAGGAGGCTGAGCGCCCTCGCGGGTCGTCACGATCGCCTGGCCGTGGGTGTGTGAGTGTCGCGGCCGAGTGCGCAAAGGCGGGGAGCCCGCATTCGTAGTGCCCTGGCCGCGAGTGTTCGATGTATGGCAATCATGACAACGACGGCTGTAAACACCGGGTGTGTGACCCAGTGAGTGACGAACCCACTCTTTTTTGAAAATATTGGTCAAAACAAAAGGGAACAAAAGGATTCTCCCAGCCCTCCACCGGGGGATGGAGTGGTCTGTGTACCAGCTCCGGGGTTCCAGCAGGCATCTTCCTCCCTGGGTCATCCGTCTCTGGAGTGCTTGGAGGCCTTACTGGGGCTCTTAGCGCCAGATCGTGAGACGGGGCGTCAGCTTCCTGCGGGGGGCTCTATGCCGTGGCCGAGAGTTTGGATCGAGTTGCAGCCGCAGGGGGATGCCCTCGGCGGAGAGCAGACGGGGTGTGGGACCTTGAACCGCACCGGGGCACGATGTGTTGAATGGCCTTCGTCTGCTTCTTCACCGCTGGGCAAAGTCCTCAACGGTGTTGCCGAATAGGCTGATCTGGGAGATGGGAGCATCGAGAAAGTGGACCTTGTCGACGTCCTTCATCTCAACCAGATTAAGCCATAGGTGGCGCTCCTGGACCACCAAGGTGGACATCGCCTGCCCGAGAGCCCGCGCCGTGACTCTCGCCCTCCGGGTGTCGAGGTCGGTCGTCGAGCGCAGCTCCTGCCTCACTCCCGGGTCAGGACTACCCACTTGCAGCTCTTTCAATGCCTTGGCCTGGTGTACTTGCAGGAGGGCCATGGCATGCAGGGCTGAGGCGGCCTGTCCAGTGGCACTGTAAGCCTTGGCCACCATAGATGATGTAGACTTACAGGCCCTGGATGGGAGTCTCAGGCGATTCCACCAGGTAAGGTGTTTTGCAGGCATAAGTGCACCGCAACCGCCTTATCCACCTGAGGAATCTCCGTATACCCCCTGGCTGCCCCACCGTCGAGGGTAGTGAGAACGGAGGAACCCAGAAGTCGGGTCTGGGCAGTAAAAGGTGCCCGCCACGACTTCATGAGTTCCTCGTGCACCTCCGGGAACAATGGAACCGGGGTGGGACGCAGCCGTGAGCGGCGCTCCGAACCCAGGAACCAACCATCAAGACGCGAGGCTCAGGGCAGGGTGGAGGGTTCCACTCCAGCTCGACACTCACGGCAGCCCGGGAAAGCATGTCCATCTGCTCCGCGTCGGCCTCAGACTGGGCGACCGCACCCGAAGGTGGGAGCCCAGTCGAGTCCTCAGTGTCCAACTGCGCCAACCCGCTCTCCGATGCTGTGATCGAGAGCTCATCCTGCTCTTGAGCCTCAAATGAGACATTAAACTCTCCCTGAGGCGAGCTGCCTGTCTCATCCCAGAACTCGACTGGGGCAAACGAGCGTACTGGGGAATGGGAGGTCCGTGGGGGATTACCCGGCAGAACCACTCCCATTGGGGTCCCCAGATCGTCCCCAGCGCTAACTGTCTGTGTTTAATTAAACAAAGTGTTTAATTAAAACAACGAAGAAAAAAAAACTACAAAATAAAACGTTCAGATGCATTACAGAAATGAGAATTTGTGGGCAAATGTGTTTAATTGTCATTAAAAAATCTGAATGAGTGGTTGCGAGCCAGCTACTTTTATACCCGTATGTCCGAGGGAGTGGCATACAAATTCCAATCGTCAATTCCCATTGGCCTTTTCTCAAAGATCAGAGGTGTTTTGGGCTCCCAAGATCGACCCCTAGTGTCACTACATCGACACAATGTCGAGTGAGTGACAGATAGGGAACTACAAAATAATATGCATTACAGAAATGAGAATTTGTGGGAAAATATGTTTAACTGTCACAAAAATAATGTCACAAACTACAAAATAAAATGTACAGACGTAATATAGAAACAAGAATTTGTGGGCAAATATGTTTAGTTGTCATTAAAACAACGTCACAGAGTAACAAAAAAACTACAAAATAAAATGTACGGATACATTACAGTTATGATATCTTTTGAGAAAATGTGTTTAATTAAATCACAATGCACAAAATATTAAATGGTCCAAAAAACAGGCCACATTTTCTTTATCCAAAAAATTATTAAATTTTTTCTTTTGATTTTGGGGTGAAATATGACCTGGATATGTTTTGTGAAATTCAGCCGGACACCGACCTGATTTCCAAGTCACCAACCTGTATTTGAAAATGTGATGATTCTCTTGATTATAATTAGCAGCTCCGGTAGTGCTGAGCAAGAGTTTGTACCTTTATAGAGGTTCTTTGGGTTCTGACAGGTGTGTCCACAGCCGTTGGAGCAGCACTTCTTCAGAGCAGAACATTCTGCATCCGCATCACAGCTCTCAACACAGGCTGCTGCAAAACCGCTCGCTCGCTCCGACGCCGGACAGTCGCCTTGTTTCATCGTCTCAACAGAACGAAGAAACTCACAACTCGTCAGACATTCATAGTGCTTCTTTGGAAAGAGATTCTAAAACCAGAAACAACAAAAATGCAACAAACTTTGATGTTGGCATGCAAAAGTCTGACGGGTTTAAATAGTTTTAAAAAACTTGACGTTAGAAGGATCTACAGGCCCAACATTCTGACAGACAGACAAAAACAATGTCAGACAGACTGATAAACTGATATCAGCATAAAGGTCTTGTGTTTTTTTTTTTTTTTTTTTTTACATTTGAATGGTTTGAGAGTTGGAGTTTGAATTCACCAACATTTTGTGGCCTGTTTAAAGCTTTGAACACTCTGTCAATGTAAGTTTATAGGATTTGGGGGATTTTTATCAGCTATTATGGGAAAACCTGGAGTCCGATCAGTTAGAAAAGTCAGGGCAACCCAAATCAGAACAGTCTGAAGGTCTGTGCTAAATTTGGTGAATGTAGCTTGAAAGTTCTAGGAGGAATTACAAATGGAAATTTTAATCTTGGTTTCAGGATTTTGGAAAAACCAAATCTGTAGAATAACAGTATGTTGGCTTTGTTGAGCCATTTTATTTATTTTTTATCTCGTTTTAACCCCTTAAACTCTGCAAATTTAAAAGCTCACCATTCACAAAATTGGTCCAACTGCCCAAATAAAATAAAGACTCCAATTATTCATAAATAATATTGTATATGTTTATAAACGTATGATAAACAGACATTTAAAAAATGTAAACATTTGTAAACATGTAATTCTGGTTCTGTTCACTCTACCTCACTTTGAAAAGTCTCATTTTATTCTACTATATGGCAGAAAGCACTAGAAAAAGATTTGTTTTTCTATCACATTCCATCACAATATACAGATCTAAAATGTAGGTGGCGCTATAACGCATTTTATCCCTCACAGATGTGCTCGTCCATAGACATTCAGTCTAATTTTCAGTTCAAGCACCACCCTCATTATTTCATTGAATATATTGGCCTCTGAGTGGACTACAAGCTCAATCTAGGTGTCATTAGATAGCTGAGCTCCTCCCCTTTTTGATGATATATACAATTGTATCATCAATAGTTGAAAGAATATTTTTATGATGATTTGTTTAGCATGCTTTTCCTTCTGGATGGCATATTTTGTTCTGGACATCTAAGATATAACATTGGATTATTCAGCCAAGCAAGCTCACAGACAAGAAAACAATGGCTAATATTTTAGAGAACTTTTTTAGCTATTTGAGGCTTACAGCAGCAGTTATTGGAGCATAAAAGAGACATTTGTATTTGATGACTTACAAAAATCATATTTCACTTTGTGATTGTTTTGAAAATCTTTCGAACTGTGTATAAAAGCAACACAATTAACTATACAGTCACATTCCTGAGAATGAGAGCTTTCATTTGATATATGACTTGTCCATTTAAGTGCTATGTGAAGGACGTTTATTATTATATAAATATTTCTACCCCATTACCTCTAGGGGGCACTAATGTTTTGAGTCCTTATTTTGTTATTTTAAGTAACATAAATGCAGAAGTGATGGTTATCTCTGAAAAGATCAGATTCTAAGCTTTCAAATGATACCTCATATGCCCGACTTATGTATACGGAGACTTTAACGTTTTAAGCGTAAAATTTTTTCGTGATATAGTGCCCCCTTTGGACCCACCAGCGGGTCAACAGAGTATAAAATGTTTAGTTATTTTACAGGCTTTGACAGTTTTGTGTGGTTAGAGGTTCACATTATTCTTACCGAATAATTTTGTCTTATTTTCTGGTATAAATATCTAAAATTTCATCCTTAAAACAAGAAAGAATGACTTAAGAAACAAAATGGCTAAGGATATTAAATCTTGTTTTTCAGAGAAATCTAATCAAATTTGGTGGGTTTATGATTATAACAAGAAAAAACTATTTGATATTATGCATATTATGAAAACTATTTATAACAAGAAAAATAAACTTGTTTTCTCTTTGAATCAAGTGTTTGTTTGCTTTTTACCCCATTGGCTAGTTATTTTCTTGTTACAAGTATAAATGTTACTACTTCTAACTAGAATTCTTTGAAAACAAGACAAAATATTCTCAAGTAAATATATCTTGTTTTAAGGATATTTAGATATTTTTACAAGAAAACAAGACAAAAATACTCAGTAAGAAAATGTTTTTTTGCCGATTTAGCATTGGACAATGTCTTGTTTACTCAGCTTGTAACTAATTTTAATGGTGCATTGCATTTTGAAGAAAAGTGACATTAAGAAGAGCTAATCGCACTTTACTTCCTGAACAGTTACTCAGAATTTCCCTGAGTGAATTTTCCATCCCTTTAGAGGCTTTTGGGAGACGCTGGTGACGTACCTCACACAAGTCCTGACACTGGTTCTCCTTCAGGTCCCATGATGCCCTGCAAGGTTCCAGACACTAAAAGAAGACCAGAGAAGACGGTGTCAGATCATTACAGATTAGAAACAGACAACACCAATTAATAAATAAGAATAATTAGAGCAGTGGTTCTTAAAGTGAGCTGCAGCTTTAGAATGTGACAAAAGATGTGTTTTGTGACACTACAGGGCTACTCGTTGGAAAATGTAGCTCATTACTGGAAAATATATACTGCTGTAATAAATAACTGAGTTACAGACACACTACAGAAATATAACGGCAAGTAGCAATTGTGGGGCCAAGCACAACAATGGCATGTAAGGAAGTATCACTGGCCATCACTGATTATGACTAAGAAAAGCAGCATAAAAAACAAAGATAGAAGTGCTTAAGTTTTAATAAAATGAATTATAACTTTTGAACAATAGGTGGTGCTGTACCCTCAGGGCATAGTGCTGATGATGCTTACCAAGTTTCGTAATGGTACGCCAATACATTTGTAAAATACAGCATTTCATGACAAAATTATAAAAGGGTGACACTTAAAATGGCAGACATAGACAAATTGGGTATCATCTGACTCGTTCTGCCCCAAGGAATCTAAAGAGACCAGTCTCATGATATTAGCCCAAACTGTGCATAAGTTACAAGCGAAAATAGCCATCTCCACTCCACTAGGTGGCGCTCTGCCAAAAATTTACAGGTACCCTCAAGTCATGATGGCTCTGACATATACCAAGTTTTGTTTCAATATGCCAAAGCGTTGTGAAGATATAGCCTCACGTCCATTTTGCCGTGCTTGCCATCAAATTTGTTGATGTGTTATTCGAGAACAGTTTGGTCTATCAAAAAGATTTTAGCAATATTTTGTCTTCAGTGCCCCTAGATGATACATGCAAAATTTAGTGCAAATCGGACTTAAGGTCTAGGAGGAGTTAGAAAAAGTAGGATTTTTGGAAAATTTTAAATGACGGAAAATGAAACCATGGTATGCATTACACTCGGCATGAGCCAAGGAATCATAAAAACAATAGTTCAAAAGTTATGAACATAAACATAAGTGCAAATTTGACCAGTTGGTGGCGCTAAAGGGTTTGAGTTAGAGACTCCAAATTTGGGGCAGTAACATTTCAAAGTGTCCTCTATCAATGTGCCAAATTTCACAACTTTTTACCATACTGTTCTATGGGCTGCCATAGACTCCCAGTTGGAGTCAGAAGAAGAAGGAAGAAGAATACTAACAGATGCAATAGGGGCTTCCGCACCTTCGGTGCTTGCCCCCTACAAATGTAGTTACGTTACTACTTCAACTACTACTACGTCGCTACTTTTAGTTACTCCCCAACATTGTTCGGACTACAGTTAATTATACAGTTTAGTCATTATACACACAAACTTGACCACAGAATGCCGCACATGATTGCAATCAAGACTTCCAGAGAGCTGTGTAATAATGCACATAAAGCCATTCTGAACACACTTTAAATGTTGCAGATCAACACAAGCACATTCAGAAAGGGTTCATTTGGTTTCACGGTTTGAATTCCATCCACTCCACACAGAGATATCAGGATGTTGACAATCTCTGTCTTCACTCAAACGTCTGGACCTGATCGAATCTGGCACCAGCATGTATGTTTGTTCTTTGTACCAAATCCAGAGCAAAACTGTGTACGCTCCATGAATGATACACCACTGAGAATGTGGAAGAGATTCACTCTTCTACAACACACACAACTGATTTACTTCAGGCTTTTTCTGGGCACAAAATGAAAAGGATGAGCATTTCACACCGAAACAACTGCAGACAAACAACAACAAACATTAAAGGAATAGTTCACCCAAAACGTGAACATTCGGTCATCATTTTCTCATCCTTATGTGGTCCCAAACCCGTAAGGCTTTCAATGTTTCATTGAACACTAGATGTTTTGAAGAATGTTCGAACCACTTTTTCAAACAATGAAAGTGGATGTTGATTTTTACTGTTAAGCTCCAAAAAGGATTAAAAGTATCCTTAAAGTAGTCCATGCGACTTATGCCCTATGTTCCAATTCTTCTTAATAGCTTTTAGTGAGGAACAGACCCAATTTAAGTTGTTCTTTACCCGAAAATCAACTTTCAAATAAAGACAGACCGATATATCGGTTTTACAGATTAATCGGAGCCGACAGTTGCTTTTTGGAACTATCGGTTATATATTTTTGCTTTATTATTATTATTATTCCTACATGTTCCTGTGTGGCCCATGCTGGATGATTTTACAGTTAGAACACATTGGTTTTTCAGTATAACAGCGGCCTCTAGAGGTGAAATAAAAACAATCACTTGGGGATTTGCCGTATCTTAACCCTTTAAGCTCGGATGGGCTCACGAGAAAAAAAAATTGTCAAAGTATTAATAACTACAGTCTTGACCAACACTAAATAGGTTTCGTTTGAAAGTTAAAAGCTCTACTTTACAATACATGTAGACATTTTGACCAAAACTGAACAAGTGCTTTGAAATTTGCAGATAAATCAGAAGCGTTCCGTTTTGATAAATTAAAAAAAAAAAATACTGTACATATTATTGTAATCAGTAAAAACATCAAACTGATCAAATAGTCATGTGTCATATGTTGTTGGAAAGCTCTCAAAGAGTAGAATACAACCTATTTGTTTTACTCACAGACAAAAATATAGTGAGTAATACAGTGGTGTGAAAAAGTGTTTGCCCCCTTCCTGATTTCTTATTTTTTTGCATGTTTGTCACACTTAAATGTTTCAGATCATCAAACAAGTTTAAATATTAGTCAAAGATAACACAAGTAAACACAAAATGCAGTTTTTAAATGAAGGTTGTTATTATTAAGGGAAAACAAAATCCAAACCTACATGGCCCTGTGTGAAAAAGTGTTTGCCCCCTAAACCTAATAACTGGTTGGGCCACCCTTAGCAGCAACAACTGCAATCAAGCGTTTGCGATAACTTGCAGTGAGTCTTTTACAGCGCTGTGGAGGAATTTTGGCCCACTCAACTTTGCAGAATTGTTGTAATTCAGCCACATTGGAGGGTTTTCGAGCATGAACTGCCTTTTTAAGGTCATGCCACAGCATCTCAATAGGATTCAGGTCAGGACTTTGACTAGGCCACTCCAAAGTCTTCATTTTGTTTTTCTTCAGCCATTCAGAGGTGGACTTGCTGGTGTGTTTTGGATCATTGTCCTGCTGCAGAACCCAAGTTTGCTTCAGCTTGAGGTCACGAAGAGATGGCCTTCAGGACTTTTTGGTAGACAGCAGAATTCATGGTTCCATTTATCACAGCAAGTCTTCCAGGTCCTGAAGCAGCAAAACAGCCCCAGACCATCACACTACCACCACCATATTTTACTGTTGGTATGATGTTCTTTTTCTGAAATGCGGTGTTACTTTTACGCCAGATGTAATGGGACACACACCTTCCAAAAAGTTCAACTTTTGTCTCTTCAGTCCACAGAGTATTTTCCCAAAAGTCTTGGGGATCATCAAGATGTTTTCTGGCAAAAATGAGATGAGCCTTAATGTTCTTTTTGCTCAGCAGTGGTTTTTGTCTTGGAACTCTGCCATGCAGGCCATTTTTGCCCAGTCTCTTTTATGGTGGAGTCATGAACACTGACCTTAACTGAGGCAAGTGAGGCCTGCAGTTCTTTGGATGTTGTTGTGGGGTCTTTTGTGACCTCTTGGATGAGTCGTCACTGCGCTTTTGGGGTAATTTTGGTCAGCCGGCCACTCCTGGGAAGGTTCACCACTGTTCCATGTTTTCGCCATTTGTGGATAATGGCACTCACTGTGGTTCTCTGGAGTCCCAAAGCTTTAGAAATGGCTTTATAACCTTTTCCAGACTGATAGATCTCAATTACTTTCTTTCTCATTTGTTCCTGAATTTCTTTGGATCTCGGCATGATGTCTAGCTTTTTAAGATCTTTTGGTCTACTTCACTTTGTCAGGCAGGTCCTATTTAAGTGATTTCTTGATTGAGAACAGGTGTGGCAGTAATCAGGCCTGGGTGTGGCTAGAGAAATTGAACTCAGGTGTGATAAACCACAGTTAAGTTATGTTTTAACAGGTGGGGCAAACACTTTTTCAAACAGGGCCATGTAGGTTTGGATTTTGTTTTCCCTTAATAATAACAACCTTCATTTAAAAACTGCATTTTGTGTTTACTTGTGTTATCTTTGACTAATATTTAAACTTGTTTGATGATCTGAAACATTTAAGTGTGACAAACATGCAAAAAAATAAGAAATCAGGAAGGGGGCAAACACTTTTTCACACCACTGTAGATAAGTATATGACTTTGATAATGTGTTGTTTATATGCCGCGTTTTTGCTTATAACTTCATAAGAGTCCACACACAAGATAATAGGATTCATAGATCATTAGATAATCCACATGAAGCACAATGTTACATATGACCACCAGGAGATGGCGCCAAATACATGAAACAGACTCAATGATGACTCAGATGACACAGAATGAAACTCATTCTGTGAAATCTCATTACTAAAATCATGTCTGCATGCTATACAAACCTTTAGTCATTGTTGTGTTTGCATGTGTAATTAGTTCTTATGTACAATTATTATGTTTTATTTGTTTGGAGATGTTTTTGGACACTATGATAAATTATATTTGTAATGCTATAACTTTTGATTGCTTTGTCGTATAAACACAACATTTTCCTCAGATACAGTTTACATGACTGGGATTAGTTTTTAGGAACCACCTTATTTACACCCAGAGATAAATGTCAAATAATAAGAAAAAAGCTCAGTTTTTGGTGATTTTTCTGCAGTTTCTTAGGTTGAGAGTGTCCGAAAGTATCATAATCTATATCATAAAAAAATAAATAATTAAAAGATTTCTTTACAATGATACCAAACACTTGTCCCCTCTTGTTTTTTTTTTTGTTTTTTTGAGTTATAAGCCTTTCATTTTGTGTATGCCACTGAAACAGGAAATCTTTAAAAACACCTTCAGATAAAAACACTTTCATCATATATTCATTCATATTTTTATCCTCGCTTTAATGCATATTTTGTTATTTTGATTAGATAATCAACTAAATGCAACTATATGGAAATGTGCCCCGACAGCACTGTACACTGTATCTCCCATCTTTTAATACTAGACTTTATTTGTCATTAAATCTCATCTGGTGATGTATATATTAATACAAAACCCAAAATCTGGTGAATATTAAGGCTACAAAAAGCTTAACTTGTTAAATACTTAAATATAAAGCCTTGTAACAGAGCCAATTCTCCATAATTTCAAAATAAAAGTCCCAGGTGTGTTTCAGGCTTGTTTATTGTTAAGTCCCACGTTATGCACCAAATCTTCATTTTTTCATTCATTTTTATTTTGGTTGAACAACAAACTGCATCTGGGATTTTATTCATGTTGGACTCTTATAGCCTCAATGTCTGTGTTAGTAAGGAAAGACTTTTTAATAACTATCAGTCGATAAATCGGTTATTGGCCTTTCCCACCACTTTAATTATCGGTATCTGCAAAATCCATTATCGGTCGACCTCTTGTCTCACATTTCACTTGTGTAATTTTTTTAAGCTTGACAGTCGTGGTCACTATGAACTGTTTTTGTATGTATGTTGTGTTCAACAAAAACAATGACATCATTTTTGGGTGAATTATTCCTCTAAATTGCAACGAAAGATAATCAATAATAAAGGCAAGTTAGAAAATAAATCGCAAATACTTCATTCTTTGCTTTGATCCATCGTGCAAATGTTGCTTTAGTGTGGGAAATCATTCCTCAGATACACTTGTGAAAGCGTCACTGGCGCGGTTTATGCTAAAAATGGCCGTGAAGAGACGACCATCAGCAAACCACAACACGGCTGCTTCTGTACCACTGCTGGGCGAGACCCAAACCACACCGACTCGCGCCAACCCAAAGACTCTCAGACCTTTTCAACTTCAATTCTGCTCATATATGTGCACAGACTTTTGTGTGCCACTTTTACTGTTAAGTGCTTCACACAGCAGTAACCTAATGGAGAATAGTCCCTTAACCAAAATAAAAGTCAATAGGCGTTTTTCCACCGCAATAACTTTTCCTAATTTCTGAAACTAGTTTAGGGTTCACGTTGATTATCCTCCAAAAGAACTAGTTCAATATGGAACTAAAACCTCCAAATAATATCTGACCGTCTTCTCAAGTTAACAATAAAGATTGACAATTAAGCTGTTATTCACTGATATGATGACATGATTGTTATCTTTGGGTGAACTATTCCTTCATTAGTACTGGAATGGTGTTGACAAATCCATTCTCTAGACTCTGAGTCGTCTTTCTAACATTACACATAAACTGATATTGCTGAGTGAGCGGAGCTGTTTATGAGGTTTTAATTAGCTCGTTAGGCAGCGCTATCATTGGCAAGGAAACATTTATTTGCTGTTAAATGAAGTTTGAGGACGCAGTGTGTATGTCAAGACTCAAACTCCCTGAAATCAAACATCTTTGCATGCTTGCATGCCAGCTCATAACCGTGCCAGCTCGTAACGGTTTTGTTGTTTTGGCTACGCCGCACTCGTGCATACTAAAGCACGGCACAGCGAGTAACGTTCAAATTTACGCCGAATAAGGACTCTGAATTAATATCAGAAATAAAGAGATAAACCTGGTGTGCATTGAACATCATCTGTGGCTGGCAATATTCTTGTATTAGAGGGAATTTAAGGGCCGTTCATACGAATACATTTTTACATTTTTTCATTCGTTTTTTAATTGTTTTTGTATATGAACATACGCCAGATTGAAGTCTTTGATCTTTTCTGTTTTACGCGTCTTATGCAAGAACGTCAGGTTTTTCTAATAGAAATTCACCTTCTACAAACTCCTCTAACGACACCTGCAGTCTCTTTTATTTGTTGTGATGTCGAGTAACATACGTTTCGTCTGAGTGGCCCCTTTTCCGCATGCCGCTATATACGAGACTTATCGTCATGCAGAGAAATAAAGTATAGCCTATCCTTAAGTCTGGCAATGCTAAAATAACACTATAAGTACATTTTACTTAAACTTTCGAAGCTGGTGTTCCCAGCATGCACTGGGCTTGAATAATTAAGTTAATAAAATATGAATTATATATTTATTTTTTATACAAACCTATCGGTTTGCTTCAGAAGACATTAATTGATCGACTGGAATCGTGTGGATTACTTTTATGCTGCCTAAATTTGACTTTTGGACCGTCAAACAGTCAGCAGACTGATGGCACCTGTTTACTTGCATTGTATGGACAAACAGAGCTGAAATGTGCTTATAAAAATCTTCACTTCGGTTCTGCTGAAGAAGGAAAGACATACACATCTGGGATGGCTTAAAGGTGAGTAAATCATGAAAGAATTTTCATTTTTGGGTGAAATATTGATTGAACTGTTGATTGTCACCGTCATCGTGTTTTGTGCACCAAGTGTTGAGATCTATGTGCACAACTCTACATCTTGTATCTGTTTGTAAGGAAAATTAAAAAATATTACATGTTCTAATAAGATGTTTCTTTAAATTTAATTTAAAGTTAAATTTACTCACTTTAATCAATATTGTCATATGTATTATGTTACGCAGATTTTACTTTGTTTTATAACATTAAGATTTACTTAGAAAAACTGTGTGCAAATACTTGCGAAATCAAAAATTAAGTAAATCTTACTAGTCATTTTTTTCAGAGCACAGCTGCATTTAGAGGTGAAATAAAAACAATCATGTGGGGATATGCTGTATGTGAGTATTTCATCATTGACAGTATTCATCTATATTTTTATCCTCACTTGAACGAATAAAATTGAACCAAGAGCATACAAAGAAAAATGCGGCTATATGGAATAGGGCTGCAACTAACGATTATTTTGATAATTGACTAATCTAATGATTATTAGAACGATTATTCGACTATTCGACGATTATTGCAACGATTAATCATTAGCTCTAACCGATTATTCAGCTTGTGCCCTGAGTTAAAAGGTTGTATTAAACATGCTTACTAACAATAAAGAGGACAAAATCATCTTTTAAAAATACCTCTAAATGACATTCACTGAGTTAAAGAGAAAAAATACTTTCTAAGTTTATATTTAGTAAAAATTTCACTGCAAAAAATCCTATTTTTATCAAGTGTTTTTGTCTTTCCAATTAAAATGGTCTAAAAATCCTTAAAACAAGATACATTTACTTGAGAAGCAACATATAAGATATTTAGACTTGCTTTAAGAGAATGTATCTTTTTTTTTCTCCCCTTTTCTCCCCAATTTGGAATGCCCAATCCCCAATGCACTCCAAGTCCTCGTGGTGGCGTAGTGACTCGCCTCAATCTGGGTGGCGGAGGATGAATCTCAGTTGCCTCCGCGTCTGAGACTGTCAATCCATGCATCTTATCACGTGGCTTGTTGAGCGCATTACCGTGGAGACAGTGCGTGTGGAGGCTTCATGCTATTCTCTGTGGCATCCACGCACAACTCACCACACACCCCACCGAGAGCGAGAACCACATTATAGCAACCATATGTTACCCCATGTGACTCTACCCTCCCTAGCAACCGGGCCAATTTGGTTGCTTAGGAGACCTGACTGGAGTCACTCAGCACACCCTGGATTCGAACTCACGACTCCAGGTGTGATAGTCAGCGTCAATACTCGCCAAGCTACCCAGGTCCCCCTAAGAGAATGTATCTTAAATATAAGTGTATTTTGTAAATAAGTGTATATGTTTTTCCACTTGGTTATATTTCTGCGAGTGCAGTAGAGACAAAATATACTTATATTCAAGATCTATTCTCTAAAAGCAAGTCTAAATATCTTATCTGCTGCTGCTCAGGTGAATGCATCTTTTTTAAAGGATTTTTAGATATTTAAAAATATTTGTATTTTTTATATTATATTCAACATTCTCAGATAAAATATTTTTCTTCTGCAGTATAGCTGCTAAAGTAAATGTACATTGTTTTAAAGGAGTTTTAGATATTTATATTGGAAAACAAGCCAAAACAAAAACAAATCAAAAACGTATTTTGTTGCAGTGTATAATGGGGTGAAGACTACCCTATCTCACCTTTCTGTTCACTTCAGTCCATCTTTAACTTACAAAAAAACAAACTCTCTCTTATTAATAAAGCTGCGTATTGACAATTTTCTTCAGGATAAGAAACACAGTGACACATATATTATGATTCAATAAGTCACGAGTCATCACGTTATAATCTAGCTGCATTAAGCATGTGCGCTCGAGGGATGAGCGTCCCGTGACAGTTTCAATCTCTCCCCCTTAGATCGGGACATTCACGCAACTCATAGAAGAGGCGCTGACCGCATAGAGAAATGACCGTTTCAGAGTTTGTAGTTATTTATATGATCTGCTTCTGTATTATTTAAACTTTAATAGAGCTATAATGCATTAAATATAACTGCATTAAAGATGTAACGCATTAAATATAACCGCATTAAAGATGTAACGCATTAAATATAACTGCATTAAAGATGTAACGCATTAAATATAACCGCATTAAAGATGTAACGCATTAAAGCTGTAACGCATTAAATATAACCGCATTAAAGCTGTAACACATTAAATATAACCGCATTAAAGCTGTAACGCATTAAATATAACCGCATTAAAGCTGTAACGCATTAAATATAACCGCATTAAAGATGTAACGCATTAAAGCTGTAACGCATTAAATATAACCGCATTAAAGCTGTAACGCATTAAATATAACCGCATTAAAGCTGTAACGCATTAAATATAACCGCATTAAAGCTGTAACACATTAAATATAACCGCATTAAAGCTGTAACGCATTAAATATAACCGCATTAAAGATGTAACGCATTAAAGCTGTAACGCATTAAATATAACCGCATTAAAGCTGTAACACATTAAATATAACCGCATTAAAGCTGTAACGCATTAAAGATGTAACGCATTAAAGATGTAACGCATTAAAGATGTAACGCATTAAAGATGTAACTGCATTAAAGATGTAACGCATTAAATATAACTGCATTAAAGATGTAACGCATTAAATATAACTGCATTAAAGATGTAACGCATTAAAGATAACAGCATTAAAGCTGTAACGCATTAAAGCTGTAACGCATTAAAGATGTAACCCATTAAATATAACCGCATTAAAGATGTAACCCATTAAATATAACCGCATTAAAGATGTAACGCATTAAATATGACTGCATTAAAGATGTAACGCATTAAATATAACTGCATTAAAGATGTAATGCATTAAAGATGTAACGCATTAAATATAACTGCATTAAAGATGTAACGCATTAAATATAACAGCATTAAAGATGTAACGCATTAAAGATAACAGCATTAAAGATGTAACGCATTAAAGATGTAACGCATTAAATATAACTGCATTAAAGATGTAACGCATTAAATATAACCGCATTAAAGATGTAACGCATTAAAGATGTAACGCACTAAAGATGTAACGCACTAAAGATGTAACGCATTAAATATAACCGCATTAAAGATGTAACGCATTAAATATAACTGCATTAAAGATGTAACGCCGGGGTGTTTCCTTTAAAGATGCTCGACTCACAAGTTTTGCTTCAGCGGAGCGGAACGGTGTTGTGAAAAGACTTTAATCTTTCCACAACACCTTGCAAATATGGGAAAAATAAGGATTTATCATCTGATTAACTGTGCATGGCTTAAGCAGAAACAGATTTATTTGATAAAAATACTACTGAAAATGATTCACATTTAATGGCAAGACAAATGTGGAAAAAATAAATACGACAGAGGCGACAGCGGAGGTAACAGAAGTGTGTGGAAAATGCTGCTTTCTGGGTTAATGAAGCATGAGACACTTAAGCATACTGCCAGAGGCGTTAAACTACAAAACTAGAGCCAAAATAATTGAAGAGGGAACAGAACTCTTTCAAATGAATGATATGAAAGCAACTCTATATACACCAGGTGTGCTTACTCAATAGGGTGTGTTTGCGGGCATGACTCTGCTTTTATTCTGACTCATATCAACGGCTTCACTATTCACTACTGTTGATCACTCAGAAAAGCTCCATGTTCAGAATAGCACAGTAACATACTTCTCTTACGATTTCTGCAGTATATAGTATACTGTGCAGTATGTATTATTTCTGTATACACTGAAAACCTGGTAATGTAACCTATCAACAACGCATCTGGTTAAGTCACTTCAGGTAAACATTTGATGTTCTTTGAGCAAATTTGTTGACTCAGGAGTCTTATTTAAAGGATCCAGTAATGATGTCTCATTGTTTATTTTCAGTTTTTGAAAATATCTCGTTTGTTCTGTTTTAGCTAGACTCTAAAAGTATACACTAGTCATTTTATTTACTATAAAAATTATAAAAATGCAGCTACCGGAAATGATTCAGCGCCAGACATGCGCAGTAGCGTTGGTTTCTGTTATTGTTTACGTCCTTGAAATGGTCTACAGCGCTTTTCACAACACACATCGTTTCAAAGCAGCTTTACAGAAAATGATGCATTAACAGAAAAATGAAACTGTAATATCTGTAATGTTAAAGTTCGATGAAAACATGATTGCAGATTATACCTTAAAAATAATGTACAATAACTAGTTATAGTTATATATATATCTCTACAGTTGAAGTCAGAAGTTTACATACATCTTAGCCAAATACATTTAAACTCAGTTTTTCACAATTCCTGACATTTAATCGTAGAAAACATTCCCTGTCTTAGGTCAGTTAGGATCACTACTTTATTTTAAGAATGTGAAATGTCAAAATAATTGTACAGAGAATGATTTCAGCTTTTATTTCTTTCATCACATTCCCAGTGGGTCAGAAGTTTACATACACTTTGTTAGTATTTGGTAGCATTGCCTTTAAATTCTTTAACTTGGGTCAAATGTTTTGGGTATCCTTCCACAAGCTTCTCACCTTGACTTTGTTGTCCTTAAGCCATTTTGCCACAACTTTGGAGGTATGTTTGGGGTCATTGTTCATTTGAAAGACCCATTTGCGACCGAGCTTTAACTTCCTGTCTGATGTCTTGAGATGTTGCTTCAATATATCCACATAATTTTCCTTCCACATGATGCCATCTATTTTGTGAAGTGCACCAGTCCCTCCTGCAGCAAAGCACCCCCACAACATGATGCTGCCACCCCCATGCTTCACGGTTGGGATGGTGTTCTTCGGCTTGCAAGCCTCACCCTTTTTCCTCCAAACATAACGATGGTCATTATGGCCAAACAGTTCAATTTTTGTTTCATCAGACCAGAGGACATTTCTTCAAAAAGTAAGATCTTTGTCCTCATGTGCACTTGTAAACTGTAGTCTGGCTTTTTTATGGTGGTTTTGGAGCAGTGGCTTCTTCCTTGCTGAGCAGCCTTTCAGGTTATGTCGATATAGGACTCGTTTTACTGTGGATATAGATACTTGTCTACCTGTTTCCTCCAGCATCTTCACAAGATCCTTTGCTGTTGTTCTGGGATTGATTTGCACTTTTCGCCCCAAACTACGTTCATCTCTAGGAGACAGAATGCGTCTCCTTCCTGAGCGGTATGATGGCCGTGTGGTCCCATGGTGTTTATACTTGAGTACTATTGTTTGTACAGATGAATGTGGTACCTTCAGTCGTATGGAAATTGCTCCCAAGGATGAATCAGACTTGTGGAGGTCCACAAATGTTTAGTTTTTTCTAAGGTCTTGGCTGATTTCTTTTGATTTTCCCATGATGTCAAGCAAAGAGGCACTGAGTTTGAAGGTTGGCCTTAAAATACATCCACAGGTACACCTCCAATTCAGTACACCTCCAATCAGAAGCTAATTGGCTAAAGGCTTGACATCGTTTTCTGGAATTTTCCAAGCGGCTTAAAGGCACAGTTAACTTAGTGTATGTAAACTTCTGACCCACTGGAATTGTGATATAGTCAATTAAAAGTGAAACAATCTGTCTGTAAACAGTTGTTGGAAAAATTACTTGTGTCATGCACTAAGTAGATGTCCTAAACAACTTGCCAAAACTATAGTTTGCTGATATGAAATCTATGGAGTGGTTAAAAATTATTTTCAACCTAAGTTGAAGTATGTAAAGTATATAAACTTCTGACTTCAACTGTACATACACATACATATACTTTATATATAAATATTTACGTTTTGTGTGTGTGTAAACCCCCAGTGAGTAAGTCAAAGACGACTTATACAGAATTTAATTAAAAATGAAAAATAACCCTTTTTATTTATGCATTAAATTCATCTACAACATGAAAACTGTACACCACTCACATGCAACGTAATGAGGTCATGTGACAATGTAGCATACTACGGTTTAAAAACATGAATCCTGGAGTTTGACATTCAGTTTTTTTTTAAATGAGTGAAAGTATGAATTGCGGCCAGTAAAAGGGTTGTTTATTTGCACACACAATCTTCAATGGTTTAGTGCCAGGTTCAATAAAAGGAATTATGCAGATCAGGCAACACAATATCTGTGCTGAAACAACACACCAAAAAAAAAAAAGTCTTCATTTCAACCAATGGCATTACAGTAAACGAACACAGCTGCTACTAACATTTCTACAACATACTCACTGGTAGGGCTGGACGAAATAGCCTTTTTCATATCGTTCGATATTTATCATGATATACATTCACATTTGCACATTGCACATTTGTTTGAATTTCCAAGTTGGCAGAAGAAGAAAACTAATTTCTAAACAGTCAAAATAGTCTCTACAAAACAGCATTGGGGTCTACCAAAATATTTTTACAAATTTTATATAGTTTATCAATCGAGTGCAGCTGGATGTGAATGTTAAAAGACCATCTGTTCATTATGAAGCATAATGACAGCATATCATTTTTTACATCCAAATTATTTTTATATATATTTTTACATTCAGATTCCCAAGTATGGGGGCATAGAAGCCCTTGATACTGTATGGGGGTTCAGGAGTACCCCTGAGAGAACATTTAGAACATTTTTATATTTCATTACAGTGAGAAAGACTAGGCTACAAACTAGTAATTTTATTGTCTTGTCATCCGTGCCATAGATAATGACATCTGATTAATTCACAAAATTAGAACAGAAATCTATTTGTTTATTATTAAAGTCTCATAACATGCTGATTAATAAAGCTAAATTACGGAGCTCTGGAACTATGTTAACTTATAACTGCATAAATGAAGTGTGTTCGGTGCTGGAGAAAAATATTCAAGAATACAGTGTAGATAGATCGGATTTGGTGTAAACGGCACAGTTGTTTTGTCATGCTGCTCACTAGAGAAGATGAGAAGGTGCAATGGTCATCATGATGTCTTGCGGTCCAGACCCAGATCACTGTGACAGGCGTTGCCTAATCATTAGCAAGGCAGCTAACGTTAGCAACTTATTACAGTCCGAGAAAGCCGAACTGCTTGCATTTTTAGCAACACTCACCTGATCGTCTAGATGTAGAACACAGGCTAAATATAGAAAATTACTCAAAAGCTTATCATCGATATCGTGGATTTTTTTATTGCGATAAATTTAGTTTAACCTTAACCTTGTACGACCCCATGTACACGTGTGGACGTTGTAGTTTGGCTTCGCTATACGCAACGCATAATTTAAGTTCATTTAATCCAACTGATCTCAGTTCAGGAGACACTGTGCTGTCAGTAAAAGGTTCAAATTTAGATGTACGATTCATGTAGCAAAACAACATGGCGCTGACCACAGCGGAGATTGCTTTGGGAGAAACAGCAACAAAACAACATCTGATAAGAAACCTATTAAAGTTTTTACATTGAAACCTGTTTGAGTCAAAAGATTAGAGTCTCTAGTTTCATCCGATATGCCATTTTAAAAATTTGAGCGATTTATCGTGAAACGGCACGCTGATAAACACAATGCACACTAATGTGTACTTTAGCGCATACTTTCCTTAGAAATCCTATATTTACAAAAATATATTTTCATCCAAAAGCTGAAAAATTTGTCTTTCAGAGGCTTTATATGGAGTTAGGATGAAAATAAGGTGCATTTCAAACTGTTCTGAGACCAGTGCAGACAGACAGCACACTGGAGGTTAAGTCATTCACTAAATAGGGAGCAAGGGAGCATCCTATAGCTCTCTAAAATCTGATCAAAAGTTCAGTTTCAGGCTGCAGATGATGTTTGGATCACTCAACATGTTTGACAGACATGTGACAATGATAATCAGTACATAGATTCAGAATTTATAATGTATCATTTTATTTTAACATGGTTGGCAGTGATTGGATGATGCTGGACATTACTTTGAATCAGAATTAATTATGCTAATGTCTGATGTAGAAGCTTCACTAAAAATGCAAAAAATATTTTATGTGTTGTTACAACCATCAGGGTGAAAACAATTAGTTTTAACACTGTCAAGCACTGTTAAGCCTGTTTGTGTGCATGTTTCAGTCAAGACACGCCAACACACTTTCAGTGTGAATGAATGAAACCTCACCAAACTGCAAATGTGAGAAAGACAGTCAAAGGTAAATGAAACGGCTTCAACATAACTCCAACACACACATGCATCCATCATTGCCGATCTTTAGCTGGGTTGAATCGACTTCAAAGCAGTACACATGGTTTGTGAGCGTGGTAATATATTTACACTGATGACATCATGGTGGACTTCACAGAGGGTGAGCCGGCCTCCAACAGATCTTCTAATTACTATCACAGAGAAAGTCTCTTTAGAGGAAATGAGAGCCGCTCTGGTTAGTGATCGTGAACGCTCAGCGCACATCAACGTGGACTTTTGATAGAATTCTAGAGGATCTGGACAGATACTGTACGTGTTCACATGATGGGAATCATTAGAAATGTAACGCTTCTGGTTCCGATTCCTCTTAATGATTCCGGTTCCTTAACGGTTCCATTCGTGTGACTCTTTTAGTACTTTTGAAGAATTATTTGAAAATAACATTTCATGAAATTCCACTTATTTCAACAAAACTCCTGTGTATCTTTAACTACACATTGTCATATGAACAAACAGTAGAGAACACAGTAACAGTTCTTATTTCATTGCGTGTTGGACACGACAAAGGTCAAAACTTTCGTGTCCGTAAGATTCATTCAGTAACCACTTCGACTGATGTACACTATAAGTGTTTTTGATTCACTGAAAAGAGGCAGCTCATTTGAGTAATTTGTTCGGGAATCGGGCTACACTGGTCGTGTTGCATGTTTCGTGCTAAAGATTCAAAAGAAACGGCTCATAAGAATCATTCGTTCCGGATTCGGACAACACAAGTCGCACTGTAGATTCAACAGAACCACCATTTGTTCGGG